>NC_064256.1:31850000-31957474 GCF_003254725.2 Canis lupus dingo | reverse complement strand
TATTTTAATGTCTGTATTTTCTTTTAGAAGATAATGAAAGCAACATCTTAAGAATGAGAAAAATTATTAGAGGACTCAACAGTAAGACTGAAGTGGTTGGAGCATTCGGAGAGAGGCACAGTTAGAAATAGAACTTGCTATTTCTACTTGATTCCCCCCCCTTTGCTATAAGAATAACACCTCACAATGCAATTGAGAGGTTTAATCATGTTAGTCTTCTTAAACTCTAAATCACACAGCCCATGCAGTAATAGATTGGAAAACACTTGGTTTGATTCTGATAAGGCCACAGACTGAGTATTTATTCTTACCTGCAGGAAAAAAAAAGTGATTATAGTAACAGTAACTATAAAGAATATATGCAATTTTTAGGGCAGGAGGAAACCTACACTCTCTGCAGAAGAGCGTTCTTATCCATTGTTAGGTGCCTGAAATAATGTTATTATGACTTTTTTCTCCTGCACAGTTTAAGATCTTATGTGTAAATGTCTCTGCAAGGAGTTCAGCCACTTTTTCTAAGTGTGGGAGTATCTGTTTTAAAATCACCTAGGGTATTCAGTTAAAACGCAGATTTGTACCAAGACCATCTGGATCAAAAATTTTGGGGATTTACATTTCAATCAGCCCCCAGGTGATTGTTTTCCACCAAAGTCTATATCACTGCTTAAATCTCTTGCAGTCATTTTGACATAATTGAGCTGTTTTGCTGAGGGCAAATGTTGGCAGGGAGGAGATCTAGAGAGCATTCTGGATGGGGATGTGGAGGACAGGCAACTCTTAGGGGAAGAAAAAAATTGGACATAAAGACCGACAGGAAATGGGCTAGTAGGAGACATATTTGTTCTATATCACAGTTTGATTTTTGGAATTTGACATTGGGAAGGGTTTAGAGACTGTTCCAGAACTTGCAGTACAGAAAAATAAAAGAAGAAAATACAAACTCAGACCGTAGGCAACCTAGAAGATACAGAGCAGGCATTCTCTTCAACAATGGGCAGAAGTATAGCTTGACACTCCTGCAAACACTATGGGAAATCACAAATTAAAAGAAGCCTTAAAATTTCATAAAAACCACATTTTTTACATCCCCAAACAGAAGAACATGAATGCAAATGACAAAAAGATCAAAACATAAATGCACTTCTACCCAAAATATGACAGAAAATTATAGAAGGAATCTGATATGTATTATAAACCTACTGTATGCCAGGATCTTGCACATACTTGTCTAATTTAATTCTTACAACTGCCCTACAAAGTCCTTATTTTTATGGCCAGATTGGAAAAATTAAAAACCTCAGGATCAGAAAGTTTAAATACCTTGTTTGATAGGATAGTCACATGTGTGTCTGCCTTCAGAGTCCACGTTGTCAACATTGGGCACAGCAGGTTGCATACTGTTGCAGAGACTGGTGCTGGCTACTCACAATCTGTGTTACCCTTGTTGTCCTGAGTATGCAGCTGGACTGCATTTCCAGAACCTCTGCATTGAATTTGCCATATGATGAGTTTACCAAATGGTTTGACAGTGGAGATAAGAGTTCCATTTCTAGGCCTGGCCTAAAAACTTCTAAGAACACTCCTTTCTTTCTCTTCTCTCTTTTTGCTTGACTGTGAGGGAAATGTGTCCCAGGGCAACTTTGGAGCTTACAGACTAAAGATAGCAGAGCCTCTACAGCCTGGGATCCTGGTAATTGTGCAGGAGCTGACCTGCATAAGAAAGCATGATTCCTCATTTCCTTGAACCAGGGCACACTTGGATCTATTGATTACAATGATTATCCTGTCATAACTCATGTTGAAGTGAAGAAATCATATTACACTTCTGAAACTCCAGGGACAAATGGGCAAATGATATATAAACAAGTTGTTTATTTAATAGGAAACATACCTGGGGGGCGGGGGGGGGGGCGGCCTGGGTGGTTCAGTCGATTGGGCATCTGCCTTCAGTTCAGGTCATGATCTCGGTGTCCTGGAATCGAGCCCCATGTTGGGCTCTCTGCTAGGTGAGGAGTCTGCTTCTCCCTCTCCCTCTGCTACTCACTCTGCTCATGTTCTCTCTCTCTCAAATAAATAAATAAATAAAATCCTTAAAAAATGTTTTAATAGGAAATATATCCAATAAGTAAATGTACAGAGCCATATTCTACCCAGAGAATAGTTAAAAAATCATAAATTAAAATGTGAAACGTGTGGATTTTGCTGTAGGGACCAACATAATATTTATACAGCACTGAAGCATTATATATTGGTCTGATCTTTTTTGGATGGAGATTAGAAAATATTTATTAAGAGCCATTGTAACTTTTATCCCTTTGAATGGAAATATACTCCTACATATTAATCTTATATAATTATCTGAGATAAAAATTATCAGTATCGAGTTGTATTTGTGATGGCAAACAAACCTCGAATACAAAACCAATGTATTAGAATTCTCCAGAGAAATAGAACCAAGATGTGTGTGTGTGTGTGTGTGTGTGTGTGTGTGTGTAAAGAGATTAATTTTAAGAGATTGGCTCACTTTGTTCATGTGATTGGATTTCAAGTCCAAAATCCGTGGAGTAGGCCAGCCGGCTAGAGACCCAGGGAAAAGTTGCAATTTGAGTTCAGAGATAGTCTGCTAGTAGAATTTCCTCCTTTTCTGGGAAGGTTGTGTTTTTGTTTTTGTTTTTTAAATGTATATTTTATTTTATTTTTAAAGATTTTATTTATTTATTCATAGAGACAGAGAGAGAGAGAGGCAGAGACACAGGCAGAGGGAGAAGTAGGCTCCATGCAGGGAGCCCGACGTGGGACTCCATCCAGGGTCTCCAGGATCACGCCCTGGGCTGCAGGCAGGGCTAAACCGCTGCGCCACCAGGGCTGCCCTGTTTTTTGTTTTTGTTTTTGTTTTTCCTGCTAAGGCCTTCCATTGATTGGATGAGGCCCACTCCACATATGGAGAGCAATATGCTTCTCTCAAAGTCTACTTATTTAAACGTTAATCTCATCTCATATAAATATTGAGAATTATATTTGACCAAATATCTGGGTACTGTGGCCTAGTCAAGTTGGCACATAGAATTACCATAACAACTAGTATGGTTAAATATCCAAAATTACGAATATGAAAACTATACAGAAACATGGAATGTCATTTTCTCATTTCATGGGAGCTTATTGAATGCCCTCACTGCCAAGTTGTGTGAGTAATGATAGATAAGCCATATCTTTTCATCTTGAGTTGTTCACAGACCAATGAGACAGACATCCTGGGAGATAGTGTGTGGAGTGCGCAGGATTTGCTTGTGGAAGATGGGGATTAGTGACAGATGAAGCTAAGGGAATGGGCAAAGATCAGCCCACAAAGGGCTAAAAGATGAATGTGGTACTGAGGCATTGGGCTTTACCCTATAGAATGGGGAGCCTTTGAAGTGTCTTCTTTTTAAATTTATTATTATTATTTTTTAAAGATAGGGGAGCATGGGTGTGGGTGAAAGGTGAGGAACGGGCAGAGGGAGAGGGCAAGCGAGAATCTCAAACAGACTCCCTACTCAGCTCAGAGCCCAACACAGGGCTTGATCTCACGACTCTAAGATCATGACTCAAGCCAAAACCGAGAGCCAACCTCTTAACTGACTGAGCCACCCAGTCACCCCTGAAATGTCTTTAAAGACAGCAGCTTTGCTTCTCTGGAGGATGACTTTGGTAACAGGATAGGGATTGGTATGTAAGGAGGCCGCAGGCTGGGAGACTAGTTAAATAGGCCTGATGAGAAATGACTCCAGCCTGAATTAAAATGGTGGCTTGGAAAATGGAAAGGAGGGAAGAGATTTCAGGGAAATACATAAGGGTCAGCTGCATTGGAATTTTTTAAAAAATATTTCTTTATTTTAGAGAGAGGGAGAGAGAGCATGAGTGTGTAGGGGGAGGGGTAGAGGGAGAGAGAGAGAATCTCAAGCAGACTCTGTGCTGAGCGCGGAGCCTCACTTGGGACTTGATCCTATGACTCTGAGATCATGATCTGAACCAAAATCAAGAGTTGGCTGCTTAACTGACTGAAACCCCCAGGAGCCCCTGAAGGAATGGAATTTAATGGCAGACTGGCTATAGAATCTAAAGGAGAGAGAGAGAGAGAGAGGGAGACCAAATGTCAGAGCACTCCCAGATTTCTGGCTTCTGGCTTAGTTGCTTCTCCACCAAGATATAGGATGGAGGAGGAAAAGCAATTTGGGAGAGAGGGGAAAATGAGATTTTGCACCACTTTCGAATATGCTTCACTTCTCTGTTATGTGTGCTTTGGGACAACTACATGCAGAGTGCAGTCAGAAGACAAACCAAATCAGCTATTTTAGCAGAATGAAATGAATAGAAGTCAGAGTTAAGCAAGAGGAAGCCCTTAGGAAACACAGAGCTGATAATTGCAGGAAGCAGCTTCCATCCTAGGGCTGAGGGGACAGGGGAAGAAATTGAGATTGTTAGACCAGGAAGTTTGGGAAGGTCCCCTATGGAGTCAGGATGAGCGGAGGAGAGATGAGCAGGCTGGACCTGAACCCACGAGTGCTGCTGAGAGGACTGGCTGTTGACAGACAGTGCTTCAGGGTGGGAGGGCGCAGAGACAGCCACGCCCTTCTTCCTCCACCATGCTACATCTTCTCAGCACCCCATATTTACAGAGTCTCCACGATGAATGGAGGAGAAATGTAGTGTGCATAGTAATAAAAGTCCCAGCATCCCAGAGTATAGGGTACTGAAGGATGGTTTCAAAGATGAAAAGAAAAACTTAATTTAGGAAACAATGTATTCAAAAAGGAGGCATCAATGATCAAGAGTTAGGAAAAGACATCAAACTAAAGCAAGGAGAAGAAAATAGCATTGAGAAGCAGTAATTAATGAAATTGAAAAGCAATGCATAATTAAGAGATTCAACAAAGCCAAAAGTTTTTTTTTTTTTTAAACTAGCAAAATGGATAAACTTAGACTGATCATGAATAAAAGAGAAAACTTGGCAAAATTCACCAGTATCTTGGCTGGAGAAAGGATATTACTGTATATTCTATCAGCATTAAAGAGAGAAAAGAAGACATTTGGAACGACTTGACCCAGTGCATCGAAATCCCTTGAAATTAAAAATGAGAAGTAAATGTTTCTTCAGTGTTCGAACCTCGGAGGCCCCAGCCTGCTAGCACTGTGCTGCTAGCACTGCAAATGACTGGAATGACCAGAAGGAGCCCTCTGATTTTAGAAAAATCTAGGTCAGCTCAAGCACCGTGGGTTCTTCCGAGATGAGCAAATGCTCAGACTAGGACAGCATTCGTTGTAGTTTGTTCATCCCACTACCAACCAGCTTGCCACACAGAACGGGGTGAATCGCACTAACAATGTAGAGCAGACACACAAGAGTACATTGTGTGTGATTCTGCTGAGCATTCAAAGGCAAGTGGAAACCAGCAACCACAGGAAACCAGACCTGTGGTTGCTTTGGTGGAGAACTAGGGACAATGAGGCATGGAAGAGGCTTCTGGGATGCTGGATCAGTATGTGGTCATCAGGTGTACCTGATTTGAGAAAATTCATCAAGCTGTACTTGTATAGCTTATGTACTTTTCCAAAGGCATGTTCTGCTTTAATAAAAAAAAAAAAAACCATTAAAATTCAGTTAGGATAGAGCCTAAGAGAGGGATTCCGTCTGGCTTGAGTCTCGTTCCTTTCCTACTCTTACTTGACCCTGCATTGTCTTCAAATTTGCTTCTGCACTTCCCTTTAACCAGGTCAGCAACTTTTTTTAATCAGGGAGGACTTGAGGTCTGGTTTGCCATGGCTGGAGTGGTTGAAATGCAGAAATACCTTTTGGTTTTCATTAGGAAGATGTCATTGGCTGGACTGCATGTGTGCATGGAGCCGTGTGGCCCTGCAGGGCTGTCAATCAGGGGCTCTCTGCCAGTGCCAATGCAATCAGCTAAAATCCTTAGCAGCACTGCTCCTTCCAAATGCTGGGCAGATAGAAATGTGATGAATCTCTCTGGCTTTCGACAGGAAAAAAGATATCTGGGGCTGGACATGCCCCAGAAGTCCATTCCACTGCGCTGTTCCTAGCAGGCCGTTAGCAGACATGCCCCTGACCAGAGTGCCCAGATGCCAGGCTGTCTGCTTGCAGCTGCACGGGGATTTTGACTGCTCAGCTTTTTCAGGGCTTCTCGCTTCTGGGTGTTACCTGCATAGCAATGACTTTAATGGGTTGAATTTAAAAATTATACATTAACTAACCTCCTTAAATATTCATAAGACACACACAGAGACAGACACAGACACACAAACATAGACACAGATGTGCAGACACACATTAGCGCTTTTAAAAAGTCCCCAAATTATGTTAAATATGCTCAATTTGGAGGAAAAAATCAGTACGAGCAGCTAGGTAAGTTGTCATAGGAGCTACAATGGTAGATCACTGATTTTTTTTACTTTTCAACTGAGTACACTGGTTTCAATGGGCACAGTGTACTTCAGGGTCTTTCACATAGTGACAAACACTTAAATTAACAGCAGTCTTTGCATCGCTTGATCAAAGGTTTGACCGCTTTCTGGCTCAGTCCTGTAACAGGTGGCAAATAGGTGCGAGTCTGGGAAAGTGGGCTGGGGGACGACGGGGTGCCAGAGAGAGTCCTGCGGGGAATCTGTTCACGGCCGGGCTCTTGATTAGTTTTCAAACACAAGCAAGATGTTCAGCCACTGACACGGAAACAGAATCCTAGAGGCCACCTCTGGGTTTCTTGCTCTCATTTTTGAAAATATTCTAAAGCTTTGATACTTGCCCCTGGACCGTTGCAAAGTATTTTAGAGCAGCTCCCAATGCTTCATCCCTGTGTATTGTGATTTTAAGGCAAACAATAAAGCCCTTATGAGGATTACTTCTTAAAATTGTTTTTATTTTTTAAAGTTTGTAGTAGAAAGTTTCTAACAGATCCAAAGCACAAAGAACAGAATAAAAAGTTACTAACTTACTACCCAGATGAAGGAAACCAATATTATAAAGGTAGTTGAAATAGTCTGTTGCTTGTTCCTCCTCTCTCCTATAGGGTTCCTATTCTTCTTATTCTTTAGTCAGATGTTTATCACTGTGTGAACTTTTTAATTCTATATATATATATATGCATATATACACATCTATATACATATATCTCATACTCAATACTTAATCCTTTTAGTATATATTATACTATGTAATATATGTATATATCCTTAATACTTAATTTCTTAATATATTGTGCATATATTATACAGTATATATTATATACTTAGAGATATATATATGTAATTAAGGATATATATACATATTTTATATGTAAGTGGTATGTGGTGTGTGTGTGTGTACAGTATTGCTTTGCATTTAAAAATTTTATATAAATGATCTCATACTGTATATAGTCTTGTTATTTGCTTTTTCGTCAAGTTTTTGCTAATGTAGCACAGATCCACTCATTTTTTCTGCTCTGTAACACTCCATTGCATTTATACATTACTATTAGTCAATTTTCCTGTTAGTGGGTATTAGTTTATATTAAATAGTAAGATAAATATTTGCTGCAAAAAAAACAGAAACTATGTAACCACTTGGGGTTTTTTTATTTCTATTTAGTTGTTTATTTATTTTTTTTTTGTGGGGGGAGTTAGGTCAATAAGCTTTTGTTTCCTAATCAGTGTATTTAGAAAAAGGCAGTCCTTGGTCTTCAGTAAACAGTGTTATTGGGACCTGGATTGAGAGCAAATTTATGATGCTACTCTTTATTCTAGCATTTTAATGACCTCATTTCTACTTCCATCTCCTTCATGGTTGGGAACATTCTGTCAAAGCCCATTCTCTTTTTCTCTGTCTCTCTCTTAATTGAAATATAATTTACATACCATAAAATTCACTCTTTAGAGCATAAAACTCAATGATTTTTAGTGTGTTTACAAAGCTCTGCAATCATCGTTATAATTTAATTCCATAACATTTCATCATCCCAGAAGAAAATCCCATTCCCATTAGTAGTCACTCCCATTCCTCCCTACCCTAGCCCTTGAAAACCACCAGTTTACTTTCTGCGCCAGCAGATTTGCCTTTTCTGGAAATTTCCTATAAATGGAACAAAATATGTGGTCTTTTGTGAGTGCGGTCTTCATTTAGTTAAAATTTTCATTCAGTACTTCATTCCTTTTTATGCATGAATACTATTCCATTGTACGGATACTCCATGCCTCATTTAGTTATTTGTCAGTTGATGGACATTTAGATTGTTTTCACCTTTTGGCTATTATAAATAATGATGTTCTGAACATACGTGCATAGGTTTTTGTGTAAAGGCATGTTTTTCATTATCTTGGGTATATACCAAAGGAATGGAATTGCTGGGTTCAACTTTTTGAGGAGCCTCCAAACTCTTTTCTAAAATGACTGTACCATTTCACATTCCCATCAGCAATGTCTGAGAGTTCTCCACAACTTCGCTGACATTTGTTACTGTCTTTTTTTTAAGCTACCTTTAATAATAAAGCCAATACAGCTACTTCTAAGTTCAACTGGTTAGAAGTGTGCACAATTCCTTTTTTTTCATCTTTCAAGTTTTTATCTGAATTATAGATAGTTGACATACAGTGTAATATTGGTTTCAGGAGTAGAATTTAGCAATTCATCAGTTACATAGCACATCCAGTGCTCATCACAACACGTGCCCCCCTTAATGAGAAGTGTGCATAGTTCTGAGCAGTCTCTATCACACATTTGCTAGATTTAAAAGACTGTCTGACTTAATCTCACTGTAGTTAGTATATTAGTGCTGTGACATGTAGTGAAGAGATTTAGTTTCCACGGTTCACTTTAGCTCAACAGAGAATAGAGAATTTGGGGCCGAAATTATAACCAGATTATGACCAATTCTCTAAGCAAAAGAAACAAAGTAACTGCTGAGGTTACAAAGATGCAGTAATTCTCTTCATAAGGCTTTGTGCTGCTTTGTGAACTGCATTATTAAAAACCACGAGTTTAACAAAAACCTTACAAGCCAACTCATTGAAACAGGCATTTGGCCAATAAGGATTTAATTTAACACCAATACATCTTCGGATTTTAGACTTATTTAGGACCATTTGTACATATTCGTAGAATATTTCATTTACTCTAACAGATGACTAGATAGTGAGACCCTTCAGTGAGACCCTGACCTAAACATATTGTTTTACTTATATAACAACACTAAACATGGAACCTTTCACTTTGTGGCACTGCATGATGGTCTACAGGGCATCCTTCAAAAGCTACAATTAAAGATCCACCTAGCTTTTCAGCAATACAAGCCCCATTGAGGTCTTCTGGTCCATTTGCTTGACTTTTGTGTTTTATGCTTTGAAATTTCTTTTTGATTGTATCCTGGGAGCTTGCATAGATCACTTTAGTTTTCAGAGACGCTAGTTCTGGTGCCCTAGTCCAATCCTCTCACAGAAGGCAGTTTCTATCCTTGGAAACCAGGAAGAGAGCAATCTCTAAGTCTCTCAGATTCTTATTCCTCTCAACTTGAAGGTCCAAGGACAGAGGCATAACCATCACCTCAGGTCTGGAAATTGTTTAAACACGCACACACACACACACACACACACACACACAAGCCATCAACTGCTCTTTTCTGGATTCCTTGGCTTCAAAGCTTGCATCATACAAAACACAGTGACATCTTTTCAGGAAGTATTTGCACAAACTGCTTGAAAGGATCAGTTATGGTTACACCAACATCTCTAACCAAGATTTATTTCCCTTCTTCTACAACGATGCACTATTTGTTGGTCCGGAGACCAAGAACAGCAGCCTTCTTTCTTTTCTTGATTTCTTCTGGTGAGGGCATTTCCAAATGATCATGTCATAAAAAAATGTGATATACGTCATTTGCAGCTTGCATTCCTGAGGCCTATCTCCACCATTAGAATATATACTTCATAAGGATGGGGACTTTATCTTGCATATTGAATCTCCAAAGGCTACCATAGTACCTGGTTCCTCCCAGAGACAGAGGATAGGGTCCCCCTTCATGGGCTCGGGTCTGTGGGTGGGTCCTCTTTTATCTACTATGGATGAGAAGACTGGGCTCAGGCTGGCACCTGCTGATGGGGTATGGGCAAAGGATCAAGCAGGACAGGAGACCCTTCTTTCCATCATGCCCTGGGATGGGGTCATGTAGCACCCCATTCCTGTTATTGTCTTTTAGAATATTATTACAGCCATCCTATTGGATCTGAAGTGTATCTCTTTGTGGTTTTGATTTTCATTTCCCTAATGACTAATAATTGTGTTGGGTATTTTTCATGTGATTATTGGTCATTTGTATTTTTTTTAGAGGAATTTCTGTTCAAACCTTTGACCATTCAAAACTTGGATTGTTTATCTTTTAATTGCTGAGCTCTAAGAGTGCTTTACATATTATGGACATTATATCCTTATGTGATATGTCATTTGTGGTTTTTTTCTCCCATTCTGTGGGTTATCATCTCACTTTCTTGATAGTGCCCTTTGAATCACAAAATTTAAAAAATTTTGTCAGTTTATGCATTATTTTTCCTTTCATGCTTTGTGCTTTGATGTTATATCGTAGAAACTGTTGCCCAATTCAAGGTCACAAAGACTTCTGTTTCCTTCTAACAGGTATGGCCTTAGTTGTACCTCTTACATTTTAATCCATTTTGAATTAATTTTGTACATGGTGTGAAATAGGGTCCAAATTCATTCTTTTGTATGTGATTAACAGCTGTCTAGCACCATTTGTTGAAAGCAGTCTTCTTCCCTCATTGAATTATCTTGAGACCATTGTCAAAAATCGATTGATCATAAGTATATGAATTTACTTCTGGGTTCTCATTTCTATTAATCTCTATGTCTATATTTATGCCAATACTGCAGTCTTGATTCCTGTAGCTTTGTAATATTTAAAATAAGGAAGTGTGACACCTCCAACTTTGTTGTTTTTTTCCAAGGTTGCTTTGGCTATTCTGGATCCCACGCGTGGATGAGCCTATCAATTTCTGCAAAAAAACCAGCTGAGACTTTATTATGTTGAATCTGAAGATGAATCTTTGGAGTTTTGCCATCTTAACAAATTCAGAAGATCTTAATATCTTCTGATCCATGACCTTGGGACATTTTTTATTTAGTAGGATCTTTTTCAATTTCCAGTAATATTTTGCAGTTTTCAGTGTATAAGCCTAGCAATTCTCTTTTTAAAAATTCTTTTGTTAAATTTATTCCTAAGTATTTTATTGTTTTCAATTCTGTTATAAATGGGGTTGTTTTCTTTTTTCTTTCTTTTTCTAAAAAAAAAAATTTATTTAAGTAATCTCTACACCCTATATGGGGCTCAAACTCCTGACCCTGAGATCAAGAGTCGCATGCTCCTCCTCTGACTGAGTCAGCCAGGTGACTCTGGAGTTGTTTTCTTAAATTTTGAATTGTGAATTTCTAGGGAACACATTCCCTTTTGTCCAAGAATGAACTTTCAGTTTGATTAAAATAGCTCTTGAAAATGTACTCTCAAATTTGGTTTAGCAGAAAAGATGATGGTTCTGACCTGAAGAATTTAGAGAGAATGTTAAGGCCACATAGGCAAATTTTTGGAACTGTTCAAAATTTGAACTCAGTTCTGAAATTGAGTTTAATCTCATTAGAGGACACAGAGCATGTATGTGTGTATATGCATACACACACATGCATCTGTAGTAAGTCACCAGTGAAAAATTCTTGGCTGGTGCATATTAAGACAGGCACACAAAAGCATTCATTTCCAAAAGGAGCATTTTGGAAAACATGTTATTCTTTAGACTTCAGTCACTATAATTCTGAAACTTGATTAGCAATTTCTCTTTGCCCACATAGTCATATTTATAAGACTTAAAATAGTTCTTTAAAATATGTTTCTGTTAAATATACCTGAGCTATCCCCTGAGGGTAGGTTCATGTCTCAAGGATACCAAGTGTACTAAGCACTCACGTGTCTCTCATAAACTTTTACAATCTCCAGAAGTGCCTGTAATGTGCAGTAGGTCATCAAAAGGGATTTCATTAATTGCATTTATCCTATCACTAACCAACTGATGCTCTTAATTCCCTTCATTTCCAGGGTAGAAGTAAGAGAATCTGTGGCTATTTATGATTCCAGAATCACCCTGTAAATTTCTGAGAAGACAAAAGAGAACAACTTTTGCTAAGATTTTCCTTCTAACAAGGTCCTGAACAAAACAAACTTCTTTGGTGATGCCTGAGATGAGACAAACGTTGGGGACCTGCAGCCAGGCTGCCCCTGGCCTACGGAGCAAAGGCCACAACTGTGAAGCAGCACTGCCCTCTTGTGAGGAGACTAGAAAACCGACCAGCTTCCCAAAGTCCCCTCCGTGCATCTGTGCCTGTTTATAGTAAAACTGTAGCCTCATTGGAATCTAAACTTTGTGCACCGCCAATTTCTGCAGCAGCTTCCCATCACGGGCTCACAGAGCCCCTGACACTCAATTTTTATCCTCAAAGAACATTTCCAGGGTTCTAAAAATCATGATCCTCCTTGCCCCACCCCCTAAGTAATTGAAGGTGTCTTAGATGATTAAAACCTCACCATGTTTCACCAAATGAGCGTAGTTCAACAGCGCCAAGTATGGTTCTCCCTCAGTAATGGGTGCTTCATGACAACAGGAAATTGACCAGATGGCGGAAAGCAGGAAAGTCGACGTAGACGGTCTGCTTCTTGCAGATATGCTGCCCCTCCTTTTTGTGGTGAGAAACTGGAGGCCTAGAGAAACACGGATATTACCAAAGCATGGGATGCCACATCCTTGTCTCTTGTGCCTTGGTCCAGCCCTGTTATTACTGCAGGATGTGACAGGATGTCATTCTTTAAAGGCAGCAGCTGCTTATGTGACAGTTCTGTCGACTTGGTAGATTGGCACTGTGAAGGACGTTGAACATGGAGATTTCCTCACCCATCCAATTAGACTCTCATTTTAAATATCTGTTCCCTGAACCTTAGCCTTCCTTCCCTTGAAAATGGTGATGTTTGGGAGAAAGAAGATATAGGAAGGTGGGAAGAGTGGAATCAGAAACCAGTCAGGCATTCACAGTGGTTTGTTCCTTACTCCAAGTAGAAAAGGGGAATTAAAACTATGGAGCAGAGAGGATTGCTTTTCTCTCTTTTGCTTTCTCATTTCTCTACTCTTTTTCCTGGTCTCCTGCAATCCCCTCTCTTTTTAAGTAGCTGACAAAACGTGTTCTTAAAATTACCAAGTAACCTGGTTACACCATCTTTCCCCTCACCTGACTGTATTTGTTTCCTTTAACCCATTTTCCCAGTCCACTTCCCAGTGTCAAGTCTGGTAAAAAAGTCACTCTTCACAAGCCCTGGTTGAAATTCATGTATGACGAGATCAGAAATCAGAGTTTGCTTCAATCATCTGTCATGAGGGGTGAAGGCTTTCATGCTGAGCCCTCTCCTGAGCTTCATTTTGCTTATTCACTCAGTGGTATGTATTGAGAATCATTTCTAGGGCTGATGCTTATGCCTACATGAGTTGAATATTGTACAGCCACACTTGGCAGCCCCAAATAAAGCACAGTCTTTGTTTTCATAGAGTTTACAGGCTAGTACAAGGAGATCCTATCTGATGGACGCATGCTGATCGTATTATATTCTATTTGGATGGCTCAATCACCTTAGGGTCACTGTATTCAAGTCTAGATTCAGTAGCTTTTACTCAGAAATCCAAGCTTGGGACTCAGGTGTTGTCCTAAGCATCTCAGTCTCCCACAGTCCTTCAGGTACTCCAACCCATCACTCTCTCTCACCACTGTCACTGTGCATACACTTACCTGTGTGCTTCATGTGCTATGCAGGGTGCCTGCGCAAGAGGGCCAGTGGGGCTGAAACCACAACTCAGCCCTGCCCCTGGCACAGGTCTGCCTCATGTCGGAGGAAGGCCAATCTTTCTTGTCACAAAGGGCTCTTTTTCAAGCCATGTGTCTGAAGGTAGTGTCTTTCTTCTAATTCCTCTGCCTACCAATGATGACTCATGGATTTTTAAAAATTGGTACAAAAATGTCTTAAAGAGTAGTGGCCAACTGTCTACTGAGATACTTCAGTGACATCCTAACTGTTCTCCTTGCTTACTTCTCTCTTCTAGTCCACCCTCTCAGGCACCTGGTCAGGATAATATTTATAAAACTCAAAAGTGACCATGTTGTGCCTTGCCTAAAATCCTTCTTTTGTGGCCTATTTCTCTCAGAAAAAATAAAAATTGCCATTTAGGAAAATTCCTAATACGCTGCCAGTTCCGTTGCTGCCAGAGTGCCATTTTCTACCTTGCCGTTGAGTCTTGGGGGTCTCCTTTCAGTCCCTCAAGGTTCCATGTTGTCTTTGTCTCCATCCCTGTTAAGGACTTATGTTTGCATCACCCCTGAATTTTTATATGTTGAAATCCTAATCCCCAGTGTGATGGCAGTGGGAGGTGAGGTCTTGGAGAGGGATTTTAAGTTTATTTTTATTTTTTTATTTTTTTAATTTTTATTTATTTATGATAGTCACAGAGAGAGAGAGAGAGGCAGAGACATAGGCAGAGGGAGAAGCAGGCTCCACACACCGGGAGCCCGACGTGGGACTCGATCCCGGGTCCCAAGGATCGCACCCTGGGCCAAAGGTAGGCGCCAAACCACTGCACCACCCAGGGATCCTGGATTTTAAGTTTAGATGAGGTCATAAGGGTTGAATCCTTCTAATGGGATTAGTACCTTTAGAATTACAGACATGAGAAAGGTCTCCCTATCTCTCCATCATGTGAAGATACAGTAGGCTGACCACCATCTATGAGTCAGAAAGAGGGCTGTCACCAGGAACTGAGTTGGCCTGTACCTTCATCTTGGACTTGCCAGTCATCAGAACTGTGAGAAAAAAATTCCATTCTTGAAGCCATGCAGACTTCGGTATTTTGTTACAGCAGCTTGAACAGACTAATACTGTCCCTTTTAGGTGCTTTTCTCTCCATCTTAAATAGTCACATGGCTTGGTCACTCAGCTCATGGCTTGTCTTTCATGGTTTTGTCCACATGTGACTTTGCCTCAAGCATTAATTATCCTTGTAATAAGGTTGACTTCCTATGTTCTCCTTGGAACATCATTAGAGCTCAAGAAGTGTGTCTTAAATGAATACATTGATTTTATATTTAAAATGTTAGAAAAACATACTCCTGCTTCTTCACAGTTCCCTCAAAAGAAGTAAGATCACATTAAGCATGATTGTTTCAGTGGAAAAACTTGTGATACAAATAAGCAAACCAATCAAGTGGGAAATATTTGGTAGGTATACAGGTGCGTGGAGGCAGGGATAAAATCCCCCAAAAGACACACTGAGCACATGCTTAGATCACCAGTTAATAGGACACAAACAAAAAGAAAAAAATAATGATATTTCAGGAAATGCATTGCATTATTTTCATGGTAAGAGTCTGAGCTTTGCTGAAACTCCTTCTACTGCAAGGTTTAGATTTTTACCAGAAGTGATAATGCATATGGTAGGTGGTGGTGGCATGGGAAGCATTATCTCTAATGCTCAGGACTTCTGAAGATCTTCATCAAGCCCTGACAGGCCTTGATGCACCGACTGTTGGTCAGAGTTTAATTTCCTGGATTTATAACAAATCTTCTGTTAGTTTCTGAGTGCATATGACAGGGCAAAATTTCATTTTTCTGGAATGAAACCTGAAGGGGTTGGAGCTTTAGAGGACAGGCAGTACGTATCTTACCATTAAAGCAGAACATTTGCTTCAAGTACTAGGCTTTGCTGATCACTGGTGAGCATTCAGGGACAAAGTCCCGGTGGAGAGGAGGAGAAAGGTCTCCCAGCTGGTGACCTTCACTCAGTTCATTTGGCCACTCTGGAGGCTGATGTGATTGGCTTTCCTTTTCCCATACACCCCTTGTGCAGCAGGTTGCCCTTCCTGACTTACTGTGTTCATTCAAGATTGCTCTGGAGGCATCTTTTTTTAAAGACTTTATTTAGTCATGAAAGGTACAGAGAGAGAGGCAGAGACACAGGCAGAGGGAGAAGCAGGACCCCGGGATCACCACAGCCGAAGGGAGATGCTCAACCACTAAGCCTCCCGGGTGCCCCTCTGGAGGAATATTCTAACCCGATTTTACCTTTGTAAGGAATGTAATGGATGATCCTACAGTAAGATTTACTAAGGTCCAGAAGTCTCTAAAGATGGCCTTCATCAAAAGGATTTCTGTTCCTTGCAAGGGGGAAAAAAGACCAAATTAGGACAAGTAGTGGGATGTGAGATGGGAGGAAAATCACAGGAAGAGTTAACAGACTCAGTCATGACATACATCAAAAATGAAAATGTTTAGCTTACATAACAGGGAAAATTCAACCACATGGATAGAAAGAAAACATGGAAAGACAGCTTATAAAATTAAATTTTGTGCTGTTTATCAACTTGAATATCTTCATCTTCCCCTTTATTGACACAGATTTCTCTCTGGTGAAATCATTTCAGTGAGTAAGAAAGGCTTCACCCACTGGCCTTGTCTGGGATGAGGGCTCTCTGGGACACCATCATCATTGTTTGCACTACTTGGTTTGAGTGACGCAAGACTCAAGCAGCAACCTGCAGTGGCGTTGGCCTCTCTCAGTGCCTCGGGCCTTGTTCTAGACAATATTTCTTTTTAGGCTAAGGGGTGGCCGGCTGCCCACACTGCTTTATTCTCAGTACCGAATGAAACCTCCCTTAAGTGTTACTACATGTTAATAAACATAGTCAGTGAAACCCACTTAAAAAGAATGACCTGTTTATGAAAGAAACCTTTTGAAAGACAGAATATTTTCCCCTGTGGGCCAAAGCTTAGGCAGAAAAACAAAGAGCTCTTTCAAAGGCTTAAAACATGATGGAGGATAGATTCTGACTTTCTAACTACAAAAATAATGATACTTTTAGCTCCAACCTGCTTTGCTCCAGGGGGCTGTAAATACACTTTACAGGCACAGGTTGAGCCTTTCCAACTTTCTACCTCAAATGCTATTTGAACTTGTTAAGGGCAAGCAATGTTAGCCCAAATTTATATATGAGAGAAACTGAGGCAATAGAAATCGAAGTGATTTGTCTGATGCCACCAAATAACTTAGAGGTGAAGTCAAGAATAGAACAAGTGGAGACTGAATGCTTATGTGACACTTGAACATTTCCTAACATCAGAACTAGCTGCCTTCTCCCTTGTCTTTTCCTTTTCTCTTTCTTCTTTGTCTTCCACTTTATGTTTCATTGACAATGAATTGGGCCCAGTATGAGTGCTGGCACTTTCATCAGAAAGCCGGGGTTGGTCCAGGAGGCAAAGGACCTATGGGTTGTATTAACAAATTTGTCTAGCTTGTTATTATTCCTATGAACAATTAAATATAACTTGCAAAACTGATCTGGAAAACAAGAACATTCTTTCATCTTAAGTACTTTGTCTCTCAAGAAATACTACTCTAGGGTATAAAATTTTACAATTTTTAAATCTCCAGTCCTTGGCATTTTTGAAAAAAAGATTTTATTTATTTATTCATGAGAGACACAGAGAGAGAGGCATAGAAGAGACATAGGCAGAGGGAGAAGCAGGCTCCATGCATGGAGCCCAATGTGGAACTCGATCCCAGGACCTCGGGATCATGCCGTGAGCCAAAGGCAGACACTCAACCAATGAGCCACCCAGGCATCCCTGATTGGCATTTTTCTAAAGAAATGTTGCCTAAATAGTTTTTAATTTCCCCCTATGATTTGTGTCCTAGCTATCAAGTGTACATTTATTCACTTATTCATTAGTGTTTTTATTTTACAATTATTTATTTTGAACTTACTTTTGGCTCAGTACTGGGCTGTGTAATGACTATTGTAGAGCAGATCAAAAATAATTTTCCTTTGACTTTTCCTTAAGAAGTGTATTTAAAGCTTAGGAGTTGGTTTCTGGTTAGTTAATTTCCTCCAAAAAGAGAATTGAAAGTTAACTTAATGGAAATAAGTGTCACTTTGAGTAACCATTATTAAGTACCGTCTAACACTCTTTCAAAATACATCAATACACTTCTCTTGTCATGCCTACATGGTACCAAGTACCTCATGGCCTTGGGAAGGTTAGTTCCCAAGATGTTTAAGAATAAGAAAAAAAAAAAATCAATACCTAGCCTTGACAGGTAGTAGAACCAAAATAATCCTAGAGACAATGTAAGGTAAAAGCTAAAGCCTTCTACTTTAAGGGGCACCAAAGCAGTTCAGTGAATTAAGCAGCCCTCTGACTCTTGGTTTTGGCTCAGGTCATGATCTCAGGGTCATGAGCCTGTGAGATGGAGCCCAGCATGGGGCTCTGCATGAAGTCTGCTTGAGATTCTCTCCCTCTCCCTCTGTTCCTCTCCCCACTTGCACAGTCTCTCTCTAAAATAAATGAAATCTTAAAAAGAAAATAAAGCTTTCTATCTGAAATAACTTTTTGAGGGTATTTAAAAGAGATTTTCTAGACAAATAAAAGCCAAATCAGAAAATATTTCTTTACATAAAAACTTACATGTGAGTATTCATAGCAGCTTTATTTATCTTAGCCAAAATGTAGAACCAACCTAAATGTTCAACAATAGTTGAATGGATAAACAAAATGTGGTATATCCATACAGTGGAATGTTACGTAACCATAAAAGGGAATAAAGAAAGTACTGATACTGATATTACAATATGGATAAACTTGGAAACACTATGCTCATAAATGAAAGAAGTCGGACATAAAAGGCCACATACTGCATGATTTTATTTATATGAAATGTTCAGAATTGGTAAATCCATAAAGTTAGGAAGTAAATTTTTATTTTTATTTTTATTTATTTTTTATTTTTGGCCAGGCTGCAGGGGAAGTAACTGCTAATGGGAGTAGATATTTCTTTCAGGGTAATGAAAAATCCTAGGCCTGGACAGTGAAGATGGTTGCACAACCTTGTGAATATACCAAAAATCCCAACTAAATTGTATACTTTAAAATGGTGAACTTTAATGACATATGAATTATATTTGAATAATAACAATGACAACAGCAATAACAACATCAAACAGCATAAACCACCACAATAAACTTGAAAATAGTTAAGTGAGGGGCCTTGATGGCCTCCTGGCCATGGCAGGAGCCTCGGGTTCCACCTTAGAGAAAGGGACCAGCTTTGAGAGATTGCTTAGCTGTGCACGAAGGAGCATGGTGGAATGCAGACTGTCTCCAGTGAAGGGTTTGTCCTTGTGAGGGAGTACATGAGGCCCCTCAATGACATCTACTTGCAAATCTCACTTGTATCTTCCAACAGGAAAGTTTCTGTTTATGCTTCAAGACTTTGCTCAGTCCATCCAACAACACTTCACTGCCTTTCAAAGATTGGAATACTTGAAGTTGTCTCCCTTTGAACACAAACAAATGAAATTAACCAAAGTGTGTGGGACTGTAGAAACCCAGAAAAGATTGAAGTATGTGGAAGGGAAGTCCTAGCTGTCACATATGGAAGAATGAAAATCTTCCCTCCACCCTCTAATCTTGGGAGGTAGGCATGGAGAGAGTCATCCACGGTGCAGTTCCAGGAACACGGTCTATTTGCTGCTTCTTCCCAGGGCAAGGTGACTGCCTCCTTCCTTTGTACTCAAGTCAACTACAGTGATGGTATCCTGTTATAAATTCTTTCCCTTTTCATTCGAGTCTCTGAGATGTGGGTTTGGGAACACTCTCATGACACATGGCAAAACAAAGACTGCACAAATTGCATACTTTCCACCCCTCCCTTCTTTTATTTTATATAAATTACTACTTGTGAATGGAATGTCCCACACCTTTGGTTATTAGACATCCTGATGACATCAAGTGGGTGCTTTTTTCTCACAAAGGGAGGATTGTCACATGCCAAATAGCTAGGGAGCCTTGGTGTACAAGAACATAGACATATACAAATTTTGTGGCCGACCTATCACAGCAAACAATTATAGGGTTATTATGAAGATCAATGTGGTTATATGTGTGGGAGCAGTTTGTATAATCAAGCCCTATGTATATATGTTTTCTTGTTGTTGTTTTGGATGGAAGATAACTGCCAATCTTTCTTCTCTTAAGATACTGGACTGGTATGGAATGAGAATATTTAGACATGTGACTAGAAGTTTGGAATGAAAATGTAATGGGCTAGAATTTGTGGGGGAGGCAGCATCATAACCTTTCCTCATCAATCCAGAGGAGAGAGATGCTTTTAGATCACAAGAAAGATTTTGTTTTTCTACCTAAAAATACTTCCCTTTTTTGAGGACTACTCAGAAAGGATAGCTTCTTTAATGAGAAGTAATATCATCACAGTGTAATGTCTGACATGTTAGGTCACCCATTCCACACTTGTCTGAGTGCATAGGATGAGAAAAACCAGATAGAGTCTACCATGAACATCCATGATACCCATGGTGCTTAGAGCCAAAAGTAATTCTAGAAATAACTTTTTTTTTAAAGATTTTATTTATTTATTCCTGAGACACACACACACACACACACACACACACACGCACACGCAGAGGCAGAGGCAGAGGCAGAGGGAGAAGCAGGCTCCATGCAGGGAGCCCGATGTGGGACTCCATGCCGGGTCTCTAGGATCACGCCCTGGGACAAAGGCGGCGCTAAACCACTGAGCCACCTGGGCTGCCTGAAATGACTTTCTAAACCATATTCTCTATGTTATTTTTCTACTCTACAAATGCTTTCAGCAACTCTAGAAAGTTAAAGTAGTCTCAGGGGACCCGGAGTGAAAGCCTGAGGGGGGAATGTCTTTTAATGGAGCTAAATGAGAGCTTTCCAAAATATAAGCATTCCAGGTTGAGGTCTTGGAGTTATATACCAACAGAGATTACCTTAAAACATACCTATACATCATAAACAAATAGGATTTATTCTATTATTTACACTTATTTCTCCAAAGGAAGGAATTCTTTTTAGGTGTAGCCATTGTTCCAAATTAGCCAGAAGTTGAATCTGTAATCAGCATTTCTCTATGAAAAAAACAGATAATGATAGTCCTAGCAAGCAACTGAATCAACACTTATCTTCTTAAAGATTGAAATCATATCAAGTATCTTTTCTGACCGCAATGGTTTGAAACTAGAAATCAATTAAAAGAAAAAAACTGGAAAATTCACAAATATAAGAGATTAAATAACATGTTATTGAACAACTGATGGGTCAATGAAGAAATCAAAAGAGAAATAAAATAATATCTTGAGACAAATAAAAATGAAAATGCAATATACCAAAACATATCGGATACAGTAAAAGCAGTTCTAAGAGAGAAGTTCATAACAATAAGTGCTTATCCCAAGAAACAAGAAAAATCTCATATAAATAACCCAATTTTACATCTCAGAGAACAGAAAAAAAGAAGAGGCAAATCTTGAGTTTAATAGGAGGAAAGAAATAACAAAGATCAGAGAAGAATTAAACAAAATAGAGACTACAGAAGCAATAGAAAAGATCAGTAAAGCTAAGAACTGGTTCTTGAACAGATAAATGAAATTGACAAGCCTTTAGCTAGACTTACCAAGAAAAAAAAGGGGGAGAATTCATATAAATAAAATCAGAAATGAAAGAAGAACAATTATAATCCAACAAATTGGACAACTTAGAAGAAATGAATAAATTCCTAGAAACACACACCCTTCCAAGACTGAGTCGTGAGGAAATAGATCATCTAAACAGACCAGTTACTAGTAAGGGGATTGAATCAGTAATCAAAAATCAAAAAGTCCAGGACCAGATGGCTTCACTGATGAATTCCACCAAACACTCAAGAATAAAGAGCAGTCCTTCTACGAGCATTACCCTGATGTGACAACCAGAAGAAGACATCAAAAGAAAAGTTACAGGCCAAGAACCTTGATAGACACAGATGCAAAAAATCTTCAATAAAATATTAGCAAACCAAATTCAGCAATGCAATAAAAGGACCACACATGATCAAGTGGGATTTCTTCCAGGGATGCAAGGATGGCTTAACATCTGCAAACGAATCAACATGATACACCACATTAATAAAATGAAGAATAAAAATGTTAATCATTTCAATAGATGCAGAACATGCATTTGACAAAATTCAATATTCTTTTACGATAAAAACTCTTAACAAAGAAGGTGTAGAAAGAGCACACTTCAACATAATAATGGTCATTTATGATGAACCCAAAGCTAACATCATACACAATAATGAACAACTGAAAGCTTTTTCTCTAAAATCAGGAGCAAGATAAAGATGTCCACTCACTATTTTTATTCAACATATATTGGAAGTGCTAGACAGGCTAATTAGGTAAGAAAAAGAAATAAAACCCATCCCAACCAGGAAAGAAGTAAAATTGTTCTTATTTGCAGGCAGATGACACAATATTTCCATTACATATAGAAAACCATAAAGACTCCACCAAAAAACTTTTAGAACCAAAAAATTCAGTAAAGTTGCAGAATACAAAATCAATATACATAGATTTGTTGCATTTCTATATACTTATAACAAACTATCAGAAATTAAGAAAACAGTCCTATGTACAATTGCATAGAAAATAATAAAATACCTAGGAATAAATTGAATAAAGGAGGTTAAAAATATGTATGCTGAAAATTGTAAGACAGATAAAAGAAACTGAAGAAGACACAAATGGAAAGATATTCTGTACTCATGGATTGAAAGAAGTAATATTATTAAAATGTCTGTATCATCCAAAGCAATCTATAGATTACAATCTCTATCAAAATTCCAATGGTGTGTGTCACAGAAATATGACAAATGATCCTAAAATTCGTATAAAATCACCGAAGACCTGAATAGCCAGAGTGCTCTTGAGAAAGAAGAATAAAACTGGAGGTATCTTGTTCCCTGATTTTTAGCTACATTACAAAACTACACTAACCCAAATAATATGTGTTAGCATAAAAACAGACGCATAGATCAATCGACAGAATAGAGAGACCAGAAATTAACCCACATATATGGTCAATTAATCTTTGACAAAGGAGTTAAGAACAGTCTCTTCAGTAAATGGTCGGAAAACTGGACAGCCATATGCAAAAGAATGAAACTGGACCACTATCTCACACTATATACAAAAATAAATTTGAAATGGATTAAAGGCTTAAATGTGAGGCCTGAAATCACAAAACTCCTAGAAGAAAGCATAGGCAGTAAGCTCCTTGACATCTACCTTGGCAATAATTTTTAAAATTTGATACCAAAGGCAAATAGAACAAAAAATATGCAAGTGGGACTATATGAAACGAAGAAGCTCCTGCACAAGCAAAGGAAACCACTCACAAAATGAAAAGGCAACCTACTGAACGGGAGAAAATATTTGGAAATCTTATCTGATACAGGGCTAATATCCAAAATTTATATGGAATTCATATAACTCAATAGCAAAACATCCCCCAAATAATCCAAATAAAAAATGGGTAGAGGGAGAGATTGGCAAGACAGTGGAAGAGTAGGGGTCCTCAACTCACCTGGTCCCACAAACTGACCTAGATAACTTTCAAGACATCCTGAACACCTACAGATTCGACCTGACATGTAAAGAGGGAACAGCCGGAGCCATACAGAGAGAAAAGTTTTCACTTCTAACAAGGTAGAAAGGCAAAAAAAAAAAAAAAAAAAAAAAAAAAAAAAAGTAAGCGGGGGAGGGGCACTCGAGGAGCCCTGCTAAAGCAGAACAGCAAAAGCCTCCGGCCAGGAAAGCCAAGCCCTGGAGAAGCGAGAACTTTAAAATCCGCCCTGGAGTTTTCCCTGATGGAAAAGTGCTTAGCAGGGAACTGGGGCAGAATTGCAGGAAGGGCAGTGAAGATTCCAGATTCCCGGAGCCACTGAAAGAGGAGGGACACCCCCGGGGGAAGCTCACCTGCAAAGCTCACCGCAAAGCTCACCGCAAACCAAGGTCCAATCTCGGTAAAGGGCTGGAGCGCCGAGCCCTCGGGGCATCGCGGCCGGCTCCGGAGCTCCCTCGCCCTAGAGCCCAGAAGGGCTGGAGGCAGCTGTCCTCCGTTCCCTTTGGCAGCGGTGGTACCTGGGAGCGCGGGTCCAGTGGTGCAGGGCCCCGGATCCGAGCGCACAAAACCAGCGAGCTTGCGTTCCCCCGGGACAGGCGGAGGCAAGGAGGGCGCAGGACAACAAGAACTCTCCTGCCGCCGGGCGCCCAGTAAGCCGTGCAGATCAGTGCATCTGTGCCTGCCCCCAGGAGCATCTAGGCCACTGTGGAGTGGGAAATCTGGCTGCTGCCTTTTTTTTTTCCTCTTTGTTTCACCAGGCAGGGCCTCTAGGGAACAAAGCCTCGAAGGATAAACAGCTCACACTGAGCCTGGCACCCGGCAAGGGGTGGAGCACCTCCACCAAGGCACAGAGACTCCTGAGAATCAGCACAGCAGACCCCTCGCCTGGAAGAACTGCTGGAAGAACAAGGGAAAAGTAAGTTTACTGAATAAGCAGCACTGGAAAGCCCTAGGACTGAGGGAGAATAGTATATAGACTTAGAGAGTCCTTTTTTTTTTTTTTTTAATTTTTCATCAGGACTCGCTTTTATATCAGCCTAAAAAGTTTCAAATATTTTTTTCTTTTTTCCCCACCTTAACTACAATATTTTACCAACTCTTCATTTTTAAGTTTTTTCCCTTTTGGCTTTCATATTTCTACAATTACATGTTTTTTCCCTTTTGGTTTTCGTATTTCTACAATTACATGTCTTAGATATATTTTCACTTCTGGATTCCCTTCAATGTATTCAATTTAATTTAGTAGATATACATGATATGGGCTTTTGTTTTTTGTTTTTTTCTGTCTCATTTTGTTTTACAATGGTGGAAGTCAGTTAGACCTTCTAACACACAACCAAAATACACCCAGAACCAAGTGGCACACTGTGTTGGTTCTTTCTGTGAGATTGTATTCTCTCTTCCTTCCCATTATGCCCCCTTCTTTTATCTTGTTCATGTTTTTGTGGTCATTGTTGGGTCTTTATATAAGTATTGCAGGTTTATATAAATTTGGGACTGAGCATCTTCTAACATACAGAACACAATACAATCAGACCCAAGAGGATCACCCTCTAGGTCCCCTCAGGGAGACTACATTCTCTCTCCACTACCACTTCTTCACCACCACCATACTCCCCCCACTTTTTTCTTATTTTTTTTTTTAATTTTCACTACTTTGTTTTAAAATTTATTTTTCACTTTAGTGGTCCTTTTATTTTATTCTGTTCTTCTTCTTTTAAATTATGGTCTCTGACCTCTTCAGAATCATCTAGCGTATACTTAGGCCGTGGTTGATATTTTTGACTCAGCTCACTCATGCAGCCACTCTGCACTAGGCAAATGACTAGAAGGAAGAATTCACCAGAAAAGAAAGAACGAGAAGCAATGCTCTCTGCCAGAGTTACAGAATATGGATTTAAATACAATGTCAGAAATTCAATTCAGAGGTAAAATTATAAAGTTCCTGGTGGCTCTGGGAAAAAAGTGTAAAGAACTCTAGAGACTTCCTTACTGCAGAATTGAGATCTAATCAGGCTGAAATTAAAAATAGTTTAACTGAGATGCAATTCAAACTGGATGCTCTAACTGCTAAGGTTAATGAGGTGGAAGAGAGAGTGAATGACATAGAAGGCAAGTTGATGGAAAGGAAGGAAGCTGAGGATAAAAGAGAAAAACAAGAGCCCAAGAGGAAAGGCTTAGGGTAATAAATTGTTTGAGAAGGAAGAATATACATCTAACTGGGAATCCAGAAGGGGCTGAGAGAGAGAGGATCACAAAGTATATTTGGATGAATCATAGCTGAAAACTTCCTTAACCTGGAGAAGGAAAGAGGCATTAAGATCCAAGAGATAGAGAGGACACCCCCAAATCAATAAAAGCCATTCAACCCTTGATATTTAATAGTGAAACTTGCACATTTCAAAGATAAAGGGAAAAGTCTTAAAGCAGCTCGAGACAAGAGATTCTTAATTTATATGGAGAGAAATATCAGATTAACAGCAGACCTCTCCACAGAGACCTGGCAGGCCAGAAAAGGCTGGCAGGATATATATAGGGTATTAAATGAGAAAAACATGCAGCCAAGAATACTTTATCCAGCAAGGCTGTTATTCAGAATAGGAGAGATAAAGAGCTTCCGGGATAGGCAGAAACTGAAAAAATATGTGACCACCAAACTGACTCTGCAAGAAATATTAAGGGGGGCCCTGTAAAAGAAAGCAGGAGCCTGAAGAAACAATCCACAAAAATGGACTGTAGAGGTAATACAATGACACTAAATTCATATCTTTTAATAGTTACTCTAAGTGTGAATGGGCTAAATGATCCCATTAAAAGACACAGGGTATTAGACTGGATAAAAAAGCAAGACCCATCTATATGCTGTCTACAACAGAATCATTTTAGACCTAAAGACATATCCAGCCTGAAAATGAAGGGATGGAGAACCATTTAACATTCAAATGGTCCTCAAGAGAAAGCTGGGGTAGCAATCCTCATATCAGATCAATTAAAGTTTATCCCAAAGATTGTAGTAAGAGATGAAGAGGGACACTATATCATACTTAAAGAGTCTATCCAACAAGAAGACCTAACAATCATGTATATTTATGCCCCTAATGTGGGAGCTGCCAAGTATATCAGTCAATAACCAAAGTAAAGAGATACTTAGATAATAATGCACCATTAGTAGGAGATTTCAACACGGCACTCAGCAAATGACAGATATTCTAAGCAGAAAATCACCAAAGAAGCAAGGGCCTTGAATGATACACTGGACCAAGTTAGATTTCACAGATATATACAGAACATTCCATCCGAATGCAACAATACACATTCTTCTCAAGTGCACATGGAACTTTCTCCAGAATAGGCCACATACTGGGTCACAAATCAGGTCTTAAGTGATACCAAAAGATTGGGATTGTTTCCTGCATATTTTCAGACCACAATGCTTTGAAACTGGAACTCAATCACAAGAAGAAATTTGGAAGAAACTCAAACACATGGAGGTTAAAGAGCATCCCACTAAAAGATGAAAGGGTCAACCAGGAAATTAGAGAAGAATTAAAAAAGATTCATGGAAACTAATGAAAATGAAAATACAACCATTCAAAATCTTTGGGATACAACAAAAGCAGTCCTAAGAGGGAAATACATCACAATACAAGCCTCCCTCAAAAAATTGGAAAAAACTCAAATACACAAGCTAAACTTGCACCTAAAAGAACTGGAGAAAGAACAGCAAAGAAGCCTAAACCAAGCAGCAGAAGAGAGATAATAAAGATTAGAGCAGAACTCAATGAAATGGGGACCAGAAGAACTGTAGAACAGATCAACAAAACCAGGAGTTCGTTCTTTGAAAGAATTAATAAGATATATAAACTATTAGCCAGCCTTGTTAAAAAGAAAAAAGACTCAATTTAATAAAATTACACATGAAAGAGGAGAGATCACAACCAATATCACGGAAATGCAAACAATTTTTAAAATGTATTATAAGCAGCTATATGCCAATAAATTAGGCAATCTAGAAGAAATGGACACATTTCTGGAAAACCACAAACTGCCAAAACTGGAACAGGAAGAAACAGAAAACCTGAACAGGCCAATAACCAGTGAGGAAATTGAAGCAGTTATCAAAAACCTCCTAAGACACAAAAGTCCAGAGCCAGATGGCTTCCCAGGGGAATTCTACCAAACATTTAAAGAAGGAATAATACCTATTCTACTAAAGCTGTTTCAAAGGATAGAAAGGGAGGGAATACTTCCAAATACATTTGATGAGGCCAGTATCACCTTGATTCCAAAACCAAAGACCCCACCCAAAAGGAGAATTATAGATCACTATCCCTGATGAACATGGATGCAAAAATGCTTACCAAGATACTAGCCAATAAGATCCAACAGTACATTAAGAAGACTATTCACCATAACCAAGTGGGATTTATCTCTGGGATGCAAGAGTGGTTCAACACTCATAAAACAATCAATGTGATAGATCACATCAGTAAGAGAAAAAACAAGAACCATATGATCCTCTCAATAGATGCAGAGAAAGCATTTGATGAAATACAGCATCCATTCCTGATTAAAAGTCATCAAAGTGTAGGGATAGAGGGAACGTTCCTCAATATCTTAAAAGCCATTTATGAAAAGCCCATAGAAAATATCATTCTCAATGGGGAAAAACTGAGATCCTTTCCCCTAAGATCAGGAACACAACAGGGATGTCCTCTCTCACCACTGTTATTCAACATAGTACTAGAAGTCCTAGCCTCAGCAATCAGACAACAAAAAGAAATAAAAGGCATTCAAATGGGCAAAGAAGTCAAATTCTCCTTCTTCACAGATAATATGATGCTGTCTATAGAAAACCCAAAAGATTCCACCCCAAGATTGCTAGAACTCATACAGCAATTCAGCAATGTGCCAGGATGCAAAATCAATACATAGAAATCAGTGGAATTTCTATACACTAACAATGAGACTGAAGAAAGAGAAATTAAGGAGTCAATCCCATTTACAATTGCACCCAAACCCATAAGTTACCTAGGAATAAGCCTAACCAAACAGGTAAAGTATTTATAACCTAAAAACTGCAGAACACTTCTGAAATAAATTGAGGAAGATGAAAAGAGATGGAAAAACATTCCACACTCATGGATTGGAAGAATATCTATTGTGAAAATGTCTATGTTACCCAGGGCGATTTACACATTCAATACAATCCCTATCAAAATACCATGGGCTTTCCTCACAGAGTTGGAACAAACAATCTTAAGATTTGTATGGAATCAGAAATGTCCCCTAAGAGCCAGAGGAATATTGAGGAAAAAAAAAAAAAACCAATGCCAGGGGCATCACAATGCTGGTTTTTAGGCTGTATTACAAAGCTGTGATCATCAAAACGGTATTGGACATATAGATCAATGGAACAGAATAGAGAACCCAGAAATGGGCCATCAACTCTATGGCCAACTAGTACTTGACAAAGCAGAAGAGAATATCCACTGGAAAAAGGACAGTCTCTTCAATAAATGGTGTTAGGAAAGTTGGACAGCCACGTGCAGACAAATGAAAGTCGACCATTCTCTTACACCATACACAAAGATAAACTCAAAATGGTTGAAAGGTCTAAATGTGAGACAAGAATCCATCAAAATCCTAGAGGAGAACACAGGCAACAACTTTTTTGAACTTGACCACAGTAACTTCTTGCAAGATCCATCTATGAAGGCAAGGGAAACAAGCAAAACTGAACTATTGGGACTTAAGATAAAAAACTTCTGCACAGCAAAAGAAAGTCAACGAAGCTAAAAGACAACCTGCAGAATGGGAGAAGATATTTGCAAATGACATATCAGATAAAAGGCTAGTATCCAAGACTATAAAGAACTTACCAAACTCAACATCCAAGAAACAAAAAATCCAATCATGAAATGGGTAGAAGACATGAACAGAAATTTTACCAAAGAAGACATAGACATGGCGAACAAGCACATGAGAAAATGCTCCGCATCACTTGCCTTCAGGGAAATACAAATCAAAACCACAATGAGATACCACCTCACACCAGTGAGAATGGGGAAAATTAACAGGACAGGAAACAACAAATGTTGGAGAGGATGTGGAGAAGGGGGAACCCTCTTGCACTGTTGGTGGGAATGCAAACTGGTACAGCCACTCTGGAAAACTGTGTGGAGGTTCCTCAAAGAGTTAAAAATAGAACTAAGACCTGGCAATTGCACTGCTGGGGGTTTACCTCAAACATACAAATGTATCTTTGGAGTAAACATCTGCACCCGACACACCTGCACCCCAATGTTTATAGCAGCAATGTCCACAATAGCCAAACTGTGGAAGGAGCCAAGATGTCCTTCGACAGATGAATGGATAAAGAAGATGTGGCATATATATATATTGGAATATTATTCAGCTATCAGAAGAGATGAATACCCATCATTTGTTCCAATGTGGATAGAGCGGGAGGATATTATGCTGAGTGAAATAAGTCAATCGGAGAAGGAAAATCATCATATGGTTTCACTCACACATGGAGTATAAGTAATAGTGAAGGGGATTATAAGGGAAAGGAGGGGAACTGAATGGGAAAAAATAGACAGGGAGACAAACCATGAGAGACTCCTAACTCAGGGAAACAAACAAAGGGTTGCAGAAGGGGAGGTGGGCAGGGGGATGGGGTAATTGGGAGATGGGCAGTGAGGAGGGCGCTAATGGGATGAGCACTGGGTGCTATACATATGTTGGCAAATTGAATTTAAATTTAAAAAATGTAAAAAAAAAAAAGAAAGAAAGAAGGGACACTGCAGAGATGAATTCCAGAAAGATTGAAAAAAAAAGGGTAGAGGATCTAAATAGACATCTTTCAAGAAAGACATACACATGGCCAACAGGTACATTAAAAGATGTTCAACATCACTAAATCATCAGAGCAATACAGATAAAAAGCACAAGATATCACCTCATACCAGTCAGAATGGCTATTATCAAAAAGACAAGACATAGCAAGTGTTGTCAAGGATGTGGGGAAAAAAAAGAAACTTTGTGCATTCTTCCTGGGAATGTAAATTGGTAGAGCCACTGTGGAAAACAGTATGGAGATTTCTAAAAAAGATAAAAATACAACTATTGTATGACTTAACAATTCTGCCTTTGTGTGTTAATCCAAAGAAAATGAGAACAGTGATTCAATAAGATATACACACCCTTATGTTTATTCAGCATTATTTACAATAGCCACGATGATATGGAAACAACCTAAGTGTCCAACAAAAGAGGAACGGATAAAAAAGATGTGATACCTAAATATCTACATTTATATCTACCTATATGTTTATATATAATGGGATGTTACACAGCCATGAAAAATAATATAATCTTGCGAATTGCAACAAGATGAATGGAACTTGAGGTCATTTTGCTAAGTGAAATAAATCAGAGAAAGACAAATGCCATATGATCTTACTTATATATAAAATATAATAAGATAAAAACAAAAACAAAATTACAGGCTCACAGATACTGAGAACAGACTAATGGTTGCCAGAGGTGGAAGGGAGGTGAGAAATGAGTAAAGGAAGTCAAAAGATACTAACTTCCAGTTATAAAATGAATAAGTCATGGGGATGTAATGTAGAGCATGGTGACCATAGTTAGTAATACTGTACTGCATATTTGAAACTTACTAGGAGAATAGATTTTAAAAGTGCTTATGACAGGAAATAATAATTCTGTTGCTACCTATAAGGACAGATGTTAATTAGACTAATTGTAGTGATCATTTTTCAAAATTTACAAATATAAAAGGGGAATGTTATACACCTGAAATTAATATAATGTATGTCAGTTATACTTTAGTTTTAAAAAAAGACTTATCTTCTTGAATTTTGATGATGGACAGGAGCTTCATAATTCATGTAAATGCTACTATACAATGAGTAAGGAATGTGGGCTAACTGTATTATAGCTTAAGTGTCAATGCCCTTGACCACGCCTTGAATGAACCAATGTCAACAATAACTCTTTTCTGTCCAGACTCAGTTTTGTGGAAGTTTCCCTTTTTAAGGATGGATGACAGTATTTGGCTGACCCAAGTATTAGTTCACCTTTATGTATTTATTAGGGCCTGAAGGATCATTTGTACCATTCTCTTATGGATAAGATGGAAGGTATTAATTTCGCTCCATAATACAAGGTGTAAGAAATGTCATGCTTCTTTTATTTGTTTAAATCAAATTTAATCTATGTGCCTATCCTGTAAAGTAGATGGGGACTTCAATCCCTGTCATTTGGAATCACTTTACCCCAGAGTCCAATGAAGATTCTAATTAACTTCATTGTCTAGAGCATTTAAAGAAGGCCCTATGGTTTCTTGAGTTTAAAATACTCACTAGTGATATTTTAATTATCTTGTCCCATTTGGTTCATTGATGGCAAGTAACTCGGCTGCCTTTTGGCCAAACCTGGGCATGGGCTTTGGCAGGACAAGGAGCCTTACTAGGCTATACTGCAGAAATCAGGAAAGCCTACCCTTTTCCTAATCTTGAGATGAAACCATCAAAATCTTTAGCTTTGTCCTGAAATGCCTCCATCTTCAACTCCAAGCCCACCCTTCTATCCCCTCTACTTCCTAGACTATCTGGCATAATTCTCCTAAATAAGTTGGGTTTTCCATAAATAAATATCCAAGACTAGTAGGGGTGAGGTAGGGTGGTGGGTGGGATATTGGTTTGGGCATACCAGGCAATGCTGCACTGAACCCTGTAGCACGAAATCTCTGAGGGAAGGAAAGGAATGGAAAGCCTTGAACATCCTCTTAAAATAAGAAAAAGACTTCCTATGTAATGAGAACAAAATGATTTTCCTGTCAGTTAACCTGTCATAATTGTACATGTCACGTTTGCTACATACTTACAGAACCCAGAAACTAGAGGCATCTGAGGAGCAGAAACTAGGAGGGAGGAGGAACATACCGAGTTCCCAGATATACATCAGATGGTGGCCCATCCAGGTGCTTGGTGTTTCACTGAACCAACCTAATAGGCCCATGAAGGTGCCATTATTCCCATTGTCAGAGAAGGAAGCAGAGGCCCAGAAAGATTAGGTAATTTACTGTGACAGGTGTGGTTGCTAATCCCTCACACACCACAGCTTTCTCTGCTCTGTCTCCATGGAAGAGACTGGAAGAGCTTTAGTCACTTTCTCAGCCTCCCTTATGGCAGGGGTGTCCCCGGGGAGACAGTATTTGGCTATGAGACAAGGAGAGTGATGGAAACTCCTGAGGGAGATTTTTGTCACCTTTTTCTTTTTTCTTCCTGTTTTAAGATGCCTGCTTGTCTTCAGGCAACTCGCTGAAGAGATTTTTCTCCAAAGTCCCAACCAACATCTGAAGAGATGCTGAAGAGATTTTTCTCCCAAAGTCCCAACCAACATCTAGTGGTGTTCATTGGCTCATGTCACTTATTCTGTCTGGAGTGGCCTTTATCCCTCCCACTCCTGCCTGCCACCATGTCCAAATCCTCTTCAGATCTCTGGGATCAACTCAACTATTACTTCTTTCCTTGAATCCTTTTCTGGTCCTCCTGAATAGAGTGATGATTCCGTCTCCTATATTTCCCCAATATGTTATCTGTACCTCCTTTATGGTTCTTGTTACAATCATTCTCCAAAGTTCTACATCTCTCAGTTTGCTCTTCCCTGTCATCTAAGGCCTTCTAGGCAGGGCCTATGTGTATCTTTGTTCCAGAAAGTACTAGCATAGTGCCTGGAATATAGTAGCCTTTAAGCAATATTTTTTTGAGTGATTAAAAAAGAATCTAAGGGCAGATTTGATTTTGGGTACCTCAAGGAAGAGGCAAAAGAATCTTAGGTATATGAGATAATTTATTATCTTTTGCTTATGCCCTTGTTTGTTGGGTATTGTGTGACTTAGAGCTAAAAGCAGTCCACTATTTTTCTAATATTCTTCCTGAGGTCATAGGGCAGAGCTAGCTGACTTTAAAATCCAGCAAACCACACAAACAGCCCAAGGTAGCATCTAAATCTTTAGCCAGTGCTGAACTAACTATAAGTAGGCAGAGAATATGCCTATTTTCAAAAAGGCTGGAGAATAAATTAAGTAGGTATTGAGGTATTATTAAAGAGAGGTGAAGTCCACAGGACAGAACCAAACCTGAGCACAGTATGAATGCAATAGGAAGGTTGGAAGATGTGGCTTTTTTTTTTTTTTGCTTCAACAGGAAAATAATTTCAATTTATTAAATTTATGGGGGCAGGATAGTGAGGACATCTGAGAATTGGCTGCAGTGACTGCCATTTTCAACCAAATTTCACTGAGTTTGAATGATTTCTTTGTAACCAAGATAGAAATGGAAAATCTCAATGTGTTCTATGAATACAGTGGCCGCCCCTGACACAGAAGGATTGGGGAACACTGCCAGTTAGTTCACACCTGCAAGGCACATAGAATTCCTGCTAATTTACAGCTCTTTGGAGAGCATTTAGAGACCCGTGTCTCCAAGCACAGTAGTTCTCCCACCTAAATTTGCTTTATCCAAGTGGATAAAAAGTAAGCTGGAAAATGTACTCAGATTCATTTGAGTAGGTGGTGAATAATCATATGTGTATTGAAAGGCAGGCAGAGTCCTTGAGAAAGTAAAGCAAGGCTATAATGTCAGGTGCTATGGACTGAATGTGGCCCCCCTGGGAATTGATACATTGAAGCCCTACCCACCCCTTCCATGTGATTATATTGGAGATACAGCCTTTAAAGAGAAAACTGAGGTCAATGAGGTCATAAAGGTTGATCCTAATCTAGTAGGATTGGTGACCTTATGAGACCTTATGAGAGTGATCTCTTGCTCAATATGCACTTACCAAGGAAAGGTCATTTGAAGATACCATGAGAAGGTGGTTATCTGCAAGATAGGAAGACAGCTCTCTCTAGAACCCACAGTGCAGGCATCCTGATCTCAGACTTCTAGCCTCCAGAACTGTGAGAAAAAAAATTCTGTTGTATAAGCCACCCAGTCTACAGGATTTTATTAGCTGACTAATACATAGAGTGTTATCATAAGAAGACAAATGAAGGGTTTCCATTTGAAGGAATTTTGGGGTGGCACCACGGATTCTTGGTGTTATGCAACAGCATTTGTTTCTAACAAAAAATGACAATTTTCATTATTTTTTATATTGATTGGTCAGTTTGCTACCCTGAAAGTAACCTGGTTAGGGAAGTTGCCAGAAATAAAAGCAACCTCAAGGGACTCAGGACATGTTTGCAGGCCTGTGTGTCTCTGCAGGTTTTTTTTTTTTTTTTTTTTTTCTTCCCTCTCTCCATCAAATCAAGCTCAAAAAGAATATTCTAAAAGAACCTTAAGGCCATTTCCCCTCAGCAGTCCTTAATTGGAATCCCTGTTTTCAGTAGTCTGTGTTTCAGCATGAGATGAAATGACCACTTCCAACTCTTACTTTAGGGCACATCTGATATTCACAGAGGTGTCAAAGAGCTGATGAACAGAAGTCTTGAACAGCTGGCATCTGATAGGATTATCACATTAATATATACTTAGTATTTTCTTTAGGTTGACTCATCTTTTGAAATTATACATATATTTAAAAATCTGTGAATTAATGGGCCTGGTGGGCTAGTTATATTTTTTCATTATATGTTAAAATGAATATTTAGCTACTGAAACAAAAATTTACTTAATCGTTGTCACCTAAACTTATTTTACGTTCTATCAGAGATACCTTGGGAAATACTATAAAAATTCTGGGGCATTGTAATTGGAAACACATATATAGCTGCTATTTGCAGAATGAAATTTCTGGTTGATGGTGATGTCACCATAAGAAAGTCACAACTAGTTCATTTGACTTGATGCTTAAAAAAATGCATTAAATATGTAATTTCCTTCAAAATGTAAGTAGGTTTTAACTACTGATACGGTGTTTTTTTTAATGTTATCATGGCCCTGACTTTTTTTGGTGAGAGATATTGCAGTCTGGGTTTTGTTTGCTTGTATAAATCACTTGTAGATTTTTCACATTAAATTTTTCATCCAAAATAGATATGGTGCATTGAATGATTTTTTTACCTATCTCAAGGAAAATTCTGAGTTGAACTTTTTATTTTTAAAAAAATTTATTTAGTTATATTAGAGAAAAAGAGCATGGTGGGGAGGGGCAAAGGGAGAGAGAAACTTAAGCCAACTCTGCACTGACTGAGGAACCCAACATCTGGCTTGATCTCATGACCCTGAGATCATGACCTGAGCTGAAACCAAGAGTCAGAGGCTTAACCCTCCGCACTGCCCAGGTGGCCCCTCAGTTGAACTTTTGATTTAATCTTATATCTAGATCCTTTCTTTCTTTTTCTTTGTTTCTTTCTAGAGATTTTATTTATTTGAGGAAGAGAGAGCACACATGTGAGTGAGAGAGCACAAGTGGGATGGAGAAGCCAACGGAGAGGGAGAAATAGGCTTCCCTCTGAGCAGAGAGCCCAATGTGGAACTGGATCTCAGGACTTCAGAATCATGACCTGAGGGGAAGGCAGATGCTTAAGCGCCTGCCTGAGCCACCCAGGCGCCCCTCTGGATTACTTATTAAAAGTAGCTAGCTCCCAGCTGGCTCCAGGTCCTTCCCTCCACTCAATGGGTCCTTCTGGTACCACTACTCAGGTAGTATTCCTTAGTTTCTCAATTCCCTGCTTTAAAACTTTCAGTCACTACCTTATCCTGGTATTGGAAGTCTTTCTAACACTCCTACCTAATTTATCTGCAGGAATCTTCCGTAATAATGAGCTACTTATTTTCTTTACACACTTGATGATTTGTTGTTGTTGTTGTTGTTGTTGTTGTTCTCTGACTCATGTTTACACTTCGCAATGGCCTTTTTCTCTTCCCCTGGGTCCCAATTCAACCCATCCTTTAAAGGTCCAGCCTGACTATTACATTTTCTTGAAATCTTTTCTTATCCCCCTGAACTAAAAACATTGTTTCATCATCCAAATTCCACCTCACTTTGTACCCCTTTTATGGCTTTCATTGCAAGCTTGCCCTGCGGCTACCTGTGTAACTACAAGTGTGAACATGGTTGTCTTCTCTGATGTCATAAAAAGCCTTTTGGGAAGGGCCTATATGTATGTTAATTTCCTCTAGAAAAGCCTAGCACAGTGTATGGTATGTAGTAACATTCAGTAAATATTTTCTGTAATTAACAAGTGAATACCTGAGTGTGTGTGTGTGTGTGTGTGTGTGAGAGAGAGAGAGAGAGAGAGAGAATATAGAGAGAGAGTTAGAAGAGTACCTAAGGTTTAGGATCCACCAGATATAGATGGAGTATCTTTGACATACATTGACATTAAATCAACTTTGTGTGAGCAAGCTAGTTCTTATGGCAGTCTTTGGGACTTAGAAAGTTTCTACTGCAAAAATAGTTACAGCAAAGACTGTAGCAATTCTAGGGTCCATGAATATTCTGAGTCTCTCAGACTTGCCTAGACCTGTGGTCCCTGGATCAGCAGCATCAGCATCTCTTGGAGCTTGTTACTAGCGCCAGTTCTTGGGCCCTATCCCCATCCTACTACATCAGAGACTCTAGGAGTTGAAGCTCAGCAATCTGTGTTTCAGCCAGCCCTTCATATACTTTGATACACATCCAAGTGTGAGAACCACTGGCTTAGAGAAAGTTCTCACAGGGCTTCTATTCAGTCTTGACACTTCTCAGCTCAGCTGGGAAAAAAAGGGAGCTTTTATAGTCACAGAATGATAGAGTGTAAATTTATAAGTGATCATGCAATATTCTTACTCAATTTTTGTGCATGAATCAACAGATGATAAGTTCAGAGCCTACCTTTGACCTCCCACCCTTATTTGGTTCATCGTGAGGAACTACTGCTTATAGTAGCTTGACAAGGGAACAGTGATACATATACCTGAGCAAAGTATGCTGATGCTAAGATGATTTAAAAAGTAGCAGAGGCTATTAGCTTCCTATTAGCTGACAGGTGAAAATCATGGTAGGGCTTTAGGCCCTATGTTAAAGGAGTATTCTTTGACTCTGTGTTGCCTGGATGTCCTTGTTTCTTGATCTCTCCTGTTTCTCAAACACACGAATATTCTAGTGCCTGGTTACACTCCTCTGATACGGGAATCAATGCTGGTTGCCTTGCCCAAGATACATTTTCCATTTCTTATATGCTGGCATTTTTTTTCCAGCCATTTTTTCCTCCAGTGCCCGTGGCCCCTCCATGTGAGTCAGAGCCGTTTTTGTCAAAGCCAACTGTGGTGGTTGTATTTCCTCAACAGTGACTCAGAGGATTGGGCAGGTGACTCGATTCTGGCTAATAGATTGTGAATGCAGATCTGCTGGTGGGTTTCTGTGAAGGTTGTCTTCATCTTTAGTAGGAGATGCTCAGGGAAAACCTATGCTTTTGGGCTTCGGTGCGTGATGATGCAGTGTTTGGGTCAAAGCAGCTTTCTAGGTACCACAAAGATATATTAACTAACACAGGGGGGGCATAGAATAGAGAAAGTGAAGGCAACTCCCCCTCTGGTAGTGTTGCTGAGTCATGAAATCAACTACGCATAGAGCTGCCCACATCAGAACTTTTGTTATGAAAAGATAAAGCCACCTCTGCCTGAAATTTATGAAATATTAAGATTATTGCTATCCTTCTCCTCTTACTTTCTCTTGAAAAATAAAAAAAGATTGATGTAATGACACCTCTAAATTACTTCCAGCTCCAACATTTAATGATTCTTTGCTCTGAACATCTTGTCTGCAGTTATAAGGTGAGGCAAGATTTGGCAGGAGTGGGATATGGAGAGGGTGCAAGTGTCATCCGAGCGAGGGTCAAGTTTCTCTAAGGTCCAGGAGATAACATCAAGGTGAGGCTGTGAGGTCAGTAGCATGAATTCCTAGAGGAGAACCAACGTTCTAAGTCCTAGAGCATGGTAAAATCAGGAGTCCAAAGGAAAAGCCAGACATTGAAGATAATAGCTAGGAATCAGGCATAGGACAAGTCAGAAAAATTTTGATGTGTGATTTGGTTGCCTGCAGTAGGAGCTCATGATATGTGTTCCCTTGGGCCTTCTCAAGGTACCAGGTAAGGGTGATATATTTGCATTCGGACTACAGGGCTAGCAGTCTCCATGGGGCATTACCAGGATCAAGAATCCTTTGGTTGTCCCAAACATACTGAGTTCCCTCATAGGTCCATCCAGTGAACTCCTGGTCCTGGCTTGCTCTTTGAGTCTCTGTGACCTCACGAAGCCCCTTTTCTTTCTCTTCCCATTGTCTGTACTGATGGTTTACGAAGTCCACATGTTTCAGTTCTTGGTCTTCACTGCATAGTCCTGCAATTTCTAACTTTTTCGGATGTTCTAACTGTTGCAAGACCAACAAAAAAATCAGCCAGGAAATAGTCAAGAGGGTAACATCGGTTCTAGCATTTTTGGGTCAACATTGCCACCTAGTGACAAAATATGAAATATTTTGCGCTTGACTTGAAATTACTATTGTGATCTTTTATTTCAAGATCTTCATGGTGATTATGATTCAGTTTAAATGTATCATTTTGAGCCTGAGAAAATGGAGACCTTTAGACCCAACCGAACTAATTATTGGGCAAATAAACAGCCTGTGATTCCGGATTCACAGAAATCCCTAATTTTTCACTCTTAAGATTTTGGTTACTCCTTCAGTTTTGCTCCCTTACTTTTTAAGAAATCCTGACCTTGGGCAGCCCGGGTTGCTCAGTGGTTTAGTGCTGCCTTCAGGGCGTGATCCTGGAGACCCAGGATCGAGTCCCACATCGGGCTCCCTGCATGGAGCCTGCTTCTCCCTCTGCCTGTGTCTCTGCCTCTCTCTCTCTCTCTCTCTCTCTCTCTGTGTGTGTGTGTGTGTGTGTCTCTCATGAATAAATAAATAAAAACTTAAAAAAGAGAAAGAAATCCTGACCAAATTTAGCCACTCCTTAGTAGTAATCATAAGGCAAAAATAAAACAGAACCAAAACAAACTAACAAAATTCAATCTCAAATGAACCCACACTATATTACTTTTCCCCTTTCTGATGTGCTTTTTAAAATTCTTTGCTTCTTGCCTCAAGTCTCTCTCAGAGGCTTGTCAGTTTATGAGTATTTCTTCTTCTTCCCCTGTTATTTGTTTTAATGCAGTACAGATTTCAATACGTCCTATGGCATCTAGCAAGGTTTAGATTTTGGTGCAGGTCTTGGGTGGGGTCTGTGACTCTGAATTTCTATTAAGCTTCCCAAAGATGCCCATCCTGCTATGAGGGGGACTGGGGACCACACGTTTAAGGCTTTGTAGAGCAATGGCCAGATTCCCATTAAGGCAAAATCTCTCTTTAGAATGGATCAGCAACTGTGTGTTTTGTTGGGGTGCATGAAGACTTACAAGGGAAATCTCATGTGCCTGAAGCAGCATCGCAGCTGAAGTGGCTGATTCCCTTCTCGGCTGCAGGGGAGGTGGAGGTTGTGAGCAAGGTGGAGGAGCTTTGGCTTGCACCACTTAGGACAAGGTTGGGAAGTTTTCCGGCACTCTGCGGTGACCACTGGCCTTCTCTGGGGGCTCCAGGAGAATGGCGTCTGGCAGGTGTCCTCCTAGCCATGCTTCTAGGCCAGACGATGGTATTAGAGTTCAGTCCTAGACTCAGTTGCACACTGAAATCCCTGAGGAGCTTAAACACAGACTTATATTTTTGGGTCCTATTCCTGGAAAAGTTTTAATAGCTCCCCAGGGGATGCTAACGTGCAGCAAGCCTGAGAACCCCTGCAAACCCTAAGGCAAGTAAGAGGCCAAAAGGATGGCAGTTCTGTGCCCTCTCTCCTTCCTTTCTCCTGGTCACCGGCTCAGTCTGAAACAAAGTCTTGGGGTAGCCCTCTAGGGTGAGGGGAGTCAGCCTTCAGCTGCTCTGGCTCGCCCTCACGCTCGAAGGCCTCCCTCCCTCTCTGCACCCCAAATGGGTGAGTGTGCTTTAAAGCAAGTCAGGTTCTTCCCCAGTGTCCCCCTCCTTCCCCAGTGTCCTGTGTGCCCCCACCCGCCCCCGCCCTGGACTCCGTGAACTTTGTATTACATTTTAATACCACACCCATTTGTCTGTCTGCTCTAGGTCAGCTGAGGTCATGTGATGATAGGCCACGGCATCCTGAGGAAAGGGTTTTGGCTCTGACAGGGACAAGCGCTGGATTGGTGTTATCTTCTGGGAGTTATGAATCAGATGCTCTGAATGCTGTTCTTGTGAGGCCTGTGGAGTCAAGAATGTTATCCAGGTTTTTCCTTCAGAATTTTTTGCAGGGCCTCCTGGGAACACTGACCTAGAACTAAAATGGCTCTTGATTTTGAATATAGATTAATTAGGATTAATTTTTTAGGCTGTTTTGACCACTTGTGGGAGTGTGTCCGTTATATGTATTTATGGATGGATATCTATTTGTGAAATATGGTTAAGAAATATGCTGGAACTTTAATGAGAAGAAGTAAAACAAATTTCATTGTAAAAAATTGTTGGTCCTGTGGAATTATAGTTAAAGATCAAATGAAAAATGCCTTGCTTCTCCAATTTTATCTTTTTTTCATTAGATTCTTTAGAGAGAGAGAGAGAGATTATAGGAACAGAACATTTTCTATCCTAACCCTCTTGGCTCTTCTGTATTTTTTTAAGACTTTATTTATTTATTCGTGAATGACACAGAGATAGAGGCAGAGACATAGGCAGAGGGAGAAGTAGGCTCCCTATGGGGGAGCCTGATGTGGAACTCAATCCCAAGACCCCAGTTTCATGACCTGAGCCAAAGGCAGATGTTCAACTGCTGAACCACCCAGGCGTCCCAAATCTTCTCATTTTTTGACCCTGTTCACTGGATCTCCTTGAAACGGTTTCCTCTCTGGCTTTTATGGCTTCACTGCCTCCTGGTTCTCTTTTAATTGCTCTAGATGCTTTTCTGTCTCCTACTCTTCTGCCTCAAATGTCAACAGTCCCAGAAATCCATCCTTTGCTTTCTTTTTACTCTCATGTCTCCCCTTGGGGGGGGCCCTACTCACTACCTACCCATCCCAGCTGTGGTCACTGCTGTGCTGGGGACTCCAACACTGCTGTATGAAGTCCAGGTTTTCCTTCTGAGCAGCAGATTTCTATGTTCTTTTCTTACTGAGCTACCCAGTAAGTCCTGCAGAAACCTAAAATGCAACATATCTGTCATTCAGTTTGTGAGAGAATGTGCCAGACACACCAGTCTCTATAAATTCAGGAGTGAACAGGATAAATACTGTTTCTCCTTTCATGGAATTTGCATTTTTGTGGTGGAGGTCAACTCCCTTTTGAAGAAAAATAAAGCAGGATGAGGGGATAGGGAAATGATGGTGTTCACGTTTTAGGGGACCTCAGGGAAGTCTTCTCTGAAGAGGAGCCTTGGAGCCCAGACTTGTGCAAAGTGAGAGGGTCATGGGTTCTTTGCAGGGAGAGCATTCTAGGCAGAGGATTTTCTCCAGTTTGCTTGTTTCCCATCCACTTGGTTGCTCAAGCTAGAAACTTGGCTGTCCTTATGTATTCCCTTTCTCACCCTACATGCCCCAAATTCATTGGACCTACCGTTTTTGAGACCTAAACATGGAATTGCAAAGATAACTACCAGGTGGGTGTCATCAGAATTGTTGTGGGGATGTGAAACAGAAAGGTTCAATGTCAGCAAGAGCTTTCTGGTGAGTGATGGATCATATGTAAAATCAATACCCCCTTCTTTGGTTGTGATGGTGGCCTCCTGTAAAATTTTATTAGTGTTCTTTTTGTCTAGAGTGAGCACCTCTCAGTGTGTCATGTATTCTGTAGCCACTATTTAAATAGTTGTTCGTGTTTAGTGTTTAGACACTAAACCTACACTTGGAGGGGAAGTCAGAGAGCTGAGGGGTCTGGGACTTGGACTATGGACTACTGAGTCAGAATGTTCACGTTGTCTCCTCAGCTTGGTTCTTTATCCTCTTTAGCCTCAGTCTATCACTCTCTACAACTGTAGTGGCATTCCTATTAATCTTTAGGAGAGGTTTTGGAAGGTTTATCTAGTCTTTTATTTTGGAGGCTTTTTTTGGGGGGGTATTCCTATAGTTTTTTTTTTTAATGGGCTGCATTTATTTTTTGCCAAATGAATTTTTCACAAATTCATTTTTAAAAAATATTTTATTTATTTGAGAGAGAGTGAGAACACAAATGAGGAGGGGCAGAGGGAGAAGGAGAAGACGACTCTGGGTTGAACAGGATCATGACCTGAGCCAAAGGCAGACGCTTAAGGACTGAGCCACCCAGATGCCCCTTGCACTACTGAATGCTGCTATGGGCCAGTTACCGATGATGCAAAGAACAAGACAGGATTTCTCCCCTCCATGAACTTTAGAGTGTGGTAAAGGGAATGAGAGGAAATGAACCAGAACCTCTGGGTTGGGTGTGTGCCAGACCCTGCTGGCTCTTCGCTCAGCCGCTCTTTCCATCTTGCTGGCTAACGGGGCCTCGATTTAAAAAAGAGAAGATTAGGGTAGGAGGCAGTGATACCCTCAAAGAGGGTGGGCTCTGTTCAAAGTATGAATCATTATTGGTTTAAATCAATTGTGTAATCCCATTTCTCTCTGCCATGATTAGTTGGAATGGCCATGTGGCTGTGTTCTGGCCAATGAGAAAGACTCCAGAACCTTGGGAAACTTATCTGGAAAGGGTTCCCTCGCTCATCGAAACCCAGAGACAGTGGGTAGAGCGCCTCTCCCTCTCTTCTTGCCTCTGAGTGTGGTTTTTGAGGTGAAGGTGGTTAGGCTGGAAGGCCAATATTGGGCATGATCAGGAAGGGGGTAGATCCATGGTGACACTGTGGAACCGCAAAACCAGCCGCACCACTGTCTCCAGGACTGTTGTTCTCCAAGGTAATCGTGGTAACAATCTCCCAATTGTTTCAGCAGCTTTTAGACAGCCATTAATTACTGGCACTTGAAAAAAATCCTAATGATAGATATTTCATTAAAGTCAGGTACAAATCCTTAAAGAAATGCAGAGTTGAGAGAGGTAACTTGGCCGGAGGAAATGAAGGGAGGTTTCCTAGATGAGGTCAACTTTGAATTGCCTTTGAAAGAACAGGTGGAAATTCACCAGGTAGAAACACAAGGAGCACCCTTCCAGGTGGAGGAGGGCTACATAGACTTTTTAAACTCATTTGTGGTTTTGAGGTATCCCAAATATTTTATAGGTTCTTAGTAGAATGGATTCATGGCATTGGTGGATTTAACATTCATTTACATGTGATCTTTAAAGGTTTTAAATTAAGCATATAATCTGAAACGTTCAGCAACCTGTAATTTGTCCAAGACTTGGGTCAAAACCTTGGCGGCCTTCTGTCTTGGAAGTAGAGTGAGTGGTATGGGCAGTGTGCCAGTTGGAAGAGTGAAGAGCACACAGTGCAGCCTCCCGGGGTTTTGCCCATAACTCAGTAACTTCCACGAAACATTTGAAATTTGCTTTTTTTGTTAATCCTATTTGAGAAGCAGATGCCAAGATGGGATTAAACAGGCTAGGATTTATATTAGGGAGCCACCCTTGGGAGAGAAATGGGGAGGGAGCTGGGTGAGGTCATGAGACTGGGATGCAATTGTAATGCAGGAAAAGGGGAGAAGGAGGGAAGGTCGAGTGGAAGAGCCTAGAGACTGAGTGTTCTAAGGAAGGTTTTGGAAGGCCATGAGGGAAGTCTTACCTCCAAAGTTGCTGTCACAGAAGTCCCCTGCCTCCCAGGAGTGGGGCTGCCTAGGTACCCTGTCCCACTCAAAGCATCCAGTGGGAAGCATGACCTTGGTACACAAGTGACAATGGATTTCATGGCACAGCAGCTGGAACTTTGTCTATTGCAGTTAGAGGTTGGCAGGGGTGTTCTGCTTCTTTTCAAAAATTGTCTTAAAAAGAAAACTACTAAGACTGGTTATGGAAGTAAAAAAAAAAGATAAAATATTGGTATATTTCATAGGCAAAGTTCTTTTGGGGGGATCATGAGATCCTTTCAGAACTTGATATCAGATATTCTCTGTCCCTAGAAAAATTCCCATGTAGAAAGGAGACCGTGGTGTAGTATGAGCCTTCATCTTAGGTTCCTGAATTCCTAGCTTTTCCGTGGCTATGTTCCCATTAACTGCACTGTGGCCCCTCTATGGCTCTCCAGTACACGGCATTTGGACTCCTTCTGCCAATTGCTGGTCCTCCTTCTGGGAGAGACTCATGGGTTTATTTGCAGCTGCAAATAAAGTTTCCCTTGAAAGATAAGCTAAGAGTACCTATGTCTTGCCTTTCTCAGGGCCCCTTAGGGACACTTCCCAGTCTTAGATCTCTCTGAATCCTTTCTGAGTACTAATTTCTAGAATATCCAAAGGATGGGATTACTTTTATGTTTAGATCTTGACCATTGCCTTATCCACTTGGTCGGTTACGACCTCTTCTCGCTTTCTTATCCCATAGGAGTCCTCCTTTCTAAAATTTGGGGTTGAGAGCCTAGACTGTGATCTAGTTTTCATTCTCAATATTTAAGTGTATGTACCCCTCCTTTAAGTTCCTTCCAATCCCTGTGCTCATAGAATCAGAAAAATGAAATATATAATACAAGCATATACATACTCTCAGACATTGTAATAAAAATACATAGGTAGCTGATGCTCATTATTAGGATAGTTATGTTCCATAAAGTCCCAGTGAGCATTGAATTACTGAATATAGGACCATCGAAGTAGGAGAAATCTGCATATATATGTACATAGCTTTCATAGATTATAATTTTAAGTGCAGTAAACAACTTATCCCATAGATTTTGTTTTCTTTGTGGTACAAAAGAGAAAACAAGTTTTTAGAAGTGGTAAGCGACTCACCTGAGGCCACCTCACTGACAGGTGCTAGATTTGGGATTCAAACCCCATCTAACTGTCCCAGAGCCTGGGCTTCTTGCACTGCACTGCCCCCTATCCTCTCCACCCTGTGCTCATCCCTTCATATGAGAGCTGAAACCAGCAGGCAGAGTGTTGCTCTGTCCTCTTTCACCTCAGCTGGGAATGTGCTTGTTGGAGCCACCAAAATTTTCACCACCCCCTGGTACTGCGGATGACCAGCGTAGCATGTGCATATCGATTTTGGTGTTGCAAATGAATTTGAGCCAGTGGGCAAATCTACAAGTAGGGAATTCTGAATAAGGAAGATTGTACAAGGATAGAAAAAAGTTTAAAGTGTATAAAAGGGCATAAAGTGAAGAGCATATCTCCTTTTCTCCTCCATCCTCATACACCCACATTATCTCCGTTCCCGGCTCCCTGGTCCTAAGGGAACTGCTTTTATCAGTCGATTATTTGTCCTTTCAGAGGTATTCTTCTAATAGCATCTTGAACAAAATGAGTGGTTAGTGATAGGGGATCTGAATCTGAATCAAAAAACAAGCAAACATGGACAAACAACTTACACTCTAGGCCTCAGCTCCTTGCTGTAAAATAGAGGGGATTACGTTGCCTACTAGGCTGGCTGGGAGCATTAGCAGTTTCATTCACATGAAGCACTTGTCATGGTAAATGGTATGAGTGACATCTGTGAGCTTCACCCACAAGCACTCTGGTCTTCCAACTGTACACACTGCTACAGGAAGGTTCTGATCTTTTTATCCCATTGCCTATGATTGACCCATGTCAATCACATAATCCATGTTCCCAGCCTTGGGTGCAGTTTCACAGTGAAGAATATGTCTGGAGAAAGGTTCACTAACTGTGCTCATTCTGTGCATCTCAAACCAATACCCCTTCTAGTTAGAGGATTTGTGAAAAAAGTCATAAAGATTTTTTTTAAGGACTGGTGTAAATGAAGGTTTAGCTTCCACTACAGCCAAATCCTGAGATAGAGGACACATTTCTTGATTCAAATACAATGGAAAGTGTTGCTTCACCCAGGGTAAGTATCCAGTAATGCCTGAGTGTTTTTTCCTTCTTTCAAGTGGAAGTCTGTCCTTAAGTTGAGAATCCATTTCCTCCCAGGGAAACGAGGCCCTCTGCCTTTCTGAGTGAATTTCAGGCATTGATTCTGCTCGAAATGATCTATATGAAATTAATTCCCTCAGGAAAATCAAACAGCTTTTTTTACCCTAGAAATTATCATTATTTTTCAATTATACATATATTTTCACTTACTAGATGTGCCACTGTTGGCAAAGCCTTTAGGAAGGATTTCACACAGGAGATACCATTTACTTAAAAAAAGACAGGGCTTTATCTGATTCAAATATTTCATGGTGTCAATCAAACAGCATATAAGAGATGTAAAAAATGAAACAGAAGACCATGCCATGGAGAAATGAGTCTGTGTTTGAATCGTTTATCTGCTTAATGTTCCTGGGCAAAGCTCTCTTGAAGCTTGGTTGTTTCTCTAAGAGCTCTGAATACTGGTATTTTCTTGCTTTGTGTATCTTTGGGATTTAATTCCTACTGACATCAAAGGGAAAAATGATAGCATGATGTAGGTCAAGATTTTGTGTTGAGGAGAGTTTCAGAGGCTTGTTAAAGAAGATAAAAAGCACTTCTGTTTTCTCATTTGCTCAGGATAGTTACATATAAGAGGGAACTCAGATTTCTCACAGTTTTAAGTAAGAAACGGAATATCTAAAATATGCTTATGCTTTTTCTGTATCCTTAAGCTTTTTGTAAGTATGTAGCCCCCAAAATACTTGAGTTGAAATCAAGAGAGGCAAAACTGATTCTGGTCATTAAACAAGTCTCAAGACTTTCCGTTTTTGAAGTCTCAGTTTGAGGCTGAAGTTAGGGATGATGGGAGCCTTTTACTGCTTTGCTCCCCAGAATTCCTGACCACAAATATTACTGTGGGTACTTATTGCCTGCCCCCAGCACCAGGATCAAAGTGGGGAAAGAAGCAAATCATTAGATGCTGCCAACTTTATTTCTTCTGACCTAATCAGCTTCACTCCAGCTCATTCTTTCTTGGTAGTCTGTAAGCTCCGCTCTAATTATGCATAAATGCTTTCTGTTGGCAGACCTCGATGAGAGGAAGGGGATATTCTCACTTTTTCATTGGGCTCTGTTTATAACTTGGAAAATTAGTAGATGAAGCATTGTTTTGTTTTTCCATATCTCAATAAATTTGTTCATTATTCTGTGTTCCTCATTATAGTGTTTCCATCCCCTTTGCTCTTAATAGGGAAAAGAGTTCCTACCTGTGCCAAATGATGATTTCTTCTAATTGTGTCAGACTTAGCTGGGAAAAGACAAGGAAAAGGAGAAATATGGCTCTTGTTCCTGGGATGCTTACCGTTTGGCTAGCGAGAACGTGGAATTATTTGCAGTGATACAGAGGTGATAAATGTGGTTGCGGTTTAGGTAAGTGGTTCTCAGCCTGTTTTTCTGCCACACCATATACGTAAATTGAAGTTCACAGATGTGATGTACACCCATGGGTGTAATCATGGTTAAACACAATTCTTTAGGAAGTAGCTGTAACCCCACCCATACTTCCCTGTTTAAGAAAACATCAGAGCACAAGTGAATCGGCATGGTAGAGTTCAAAGAATATCCTTAAATTTCTTCACATTTATTTAAAAATGCCAATTGGTCAAATACTTTGTTACTTTGTCACTGGTAATGAATTACTTGCGACAGGCTTTAGGACTGACTGCCCACAGAGAAGAAGTTGAAAGGTGCTGAGTTATGTACTAATGGCCACTTGGTTTCATAATACTATCAGCAGGCTGTGCCCTGCAAAAAAATACATGTACACATACAAAGTTCTCAAAGAGCCTGCCAGTACCTCTGTCCAGGGCAGAGGGCAACCTACCAGCCTCAACATATTTTCTCGTGATTAACCGTGTTGGGGCTCTAGAGGAACTCTTCACATCTCTTAGCCTGTGTCTTTGATACTCTTGTGCTGGATGCCATGAAACTTAACAGCTCATGTTCCTGCTGTAAGAGAATGACATCTACCTGAGCTCCGAAAGAAGTTTGGTTAAAGAAGTGCTTAGATATGCCCGATCTATTCATTCAGGAACAAAGCATCACTTCTCAGTAGCACCTGCACAGCAGCCTGGCCATGTGACTTGTTTTGTCCATTGGAGCAATAAGAAGTGACATATGTCACTTCCAGATGGAAGCTTTGACAGCTACTGCGCCTGCCACCATTGCTTTTCTCCTTTGTCCTGAGAGTGGCACTTGCTTCCTGGGTTAAGGGTTGGCCTGCAATGAAGGAGGTGGAGAGTTCAATTAAAATGTGTCTGCAAAAAAATAAAAAAAATAAAAAAAAATAAAAAAAATAAAATGTGTCTGCAACTGACATTAACATGAGCAAGAACTGAACCTTTGTAGTTGTGAACCACAAAGACTGGTCATTTTTTGCTTTGTTTTTAACCAAACATACCTTAGCTGATTGATTTATATGGTGTCACAGAAATACCATCCATTTTATAAAGTTTTAGTTTCGAGTTTGATCTGTCATGTTTCATGGACATATTCCTTAACCCCTAAGAAATTCAGTTTTCTCATCAGCAAGAAAGGAACAAAAAAATAAAATTTTCACCTATGCAATGAGAATATTGTCATTGAAAATATATTGTCAACTCAAAAAAATGTATAAGGAGCAGCTTCTCTAGAAGGGAAACAGTTTTTAGCAAGTGGCAGATCCTCGACCCACAATCCACCTCTGCTCCTGACTCACTTTGAGATCTTGCACTGTGTTACTTAAATCCTCTGAGCCAGTTTCTGAATATGTAAAAAGTGGGCGTGAAAACTAACTATGCAAGTTTGTTCAGTAGTTACTGTTTGAAAAGTGTCAATCTCAGCGCTTAGCATATGGCAAGAACTCAGTATATGGCAGCTGCTATCACTGTAAGAACGTGGGTTGTTCCACTCTGTTGTATATTCATGGTGTATAATCAACAACAGTATTCAACATTTTCAGCATTTACAGATTTAAAGTGTGTGGCAGCTGCTTACCTGGCTGTTTTTCTTTCCTCAAGTCTGATCTCCTTTAGAAGATCATCTTCCCATACTTGACCCTAGCACATAAAAGGTATTAAATAAACATTAGTTGGATTTTAAAAGATTTGGAGTTTAATTGTAGCTGTTCTAAAATAATAAAAGCTAAGAATTTGGGGCTTTATTTTTTTATCTTGTATTTCTCAAGGTCTGGTCTGAGACCTTCTGGTGTCAAAAATTTGAACAATGGGTGAAGTGGGAGTGGGTGGGGCAAACTGTTTGTGAAAATGCAGATTCCACACCGTGGAATCAGAACTCTGGGGGGCTTGATGCTTAAGGAATCTGGATTTTTAATAGGAACTCCAGCTGACTTCTATAAATATTGAATGTTTGACAGTTGCTGTTTCAAATGATAGAAAACTTATATGAAAATGACCTCCCCCCTTCACAGGTGTGCAACTAGAGAGCTTGCACACATGTGGATGCAGTGACCTCCGATCAGATTTTAAGAGTCACTACTGACTATGGTCGAAGCCAGGAATCTGAATTTGGAAGAAACATCCTTCCCTGTGGCCCACCTACCCCTACTCCAGGTGAACTGTTGCAAGTGTCTAAACATCAAGCTTCGATAAAGAGGAAACAAGCTTCTCTTTTAGAACTATTATGTTTTCTCTTTATTGTTTGGCTCACTGCCCCTTCCTTGTTGATTCTATATCTTTGCATTTAACTAGAAAGTGTTTGGGAAAAATTTAAAATTCTCTGTGGCTGATTGTACCTCAACTCAGTTGCAATAGTTGGGGAAACGTGAATAGTACAAGATTCTCCTGTGGTCTGTAGTTTTTGGGAAAGAGTCTTCCAAGTGCTTGGAGTTGACTTCACAAAGGTCCTGCCTTATTTGTAACTAGGCTCATATGTAGTTAGCATTAATAAATATGTCCTTACTTGAGATGGATCAGTAATGCACCCGCCCCAGGAGTTTGCTTAAGTGACATAAATCACAGCAACCATGCCCTTTGGTGCTCCCCTCGTCAGCTGCCCCATGGCTCCTTGAAGCTACCAGACTCCAAAGGAGTAGGCAGGAGGCTGTGATAGCAGTGGGGCTTTTAATTCAGGTTTGGCAAAGGGTAGCAGTGAAGTTCTGGAAAAGACTGAGTATTCATCCCTTCTGTTGGGACATTGCCTATATTAGGAGTGAGGACCCCTGGAGACAAGAGAGCATGTGAGCGGAGTTTCCAAGTCCCTGGAGCAAATTAAAGGCTAAATTTAAGAAATTTAAGTTCGTGACGTAAGAGCATTAAATGGCAATGCTGCGCTCTTTTGAGCAAGGCACCCTGTGTGACCACATGGGTCACAGGCCCCTGCAGCTTTCTTTGAATCTAGGGTTGAATCTTTTTTGGTCATCTCTCAGCAGCACAAAGGGAACTTTGGGATTCTCAGGTTTTTTTTCCACGTGTGATATACCTTTATTTACAAACTGCTTCCTTTTCTTAGGTTTTTAATTTTAATTCCAGTAGAGTGAACATACAGTGTTAGATTAGTTTCAGGTGTACAGTATAGTGATTCCACAACCCTGTACATTACTCAGTGCTAATCATGGTAAGTGTACTCTTAATTTGCTTTACCTATTTACCCCATGTCCCCATCCCCTCCGCTTTGGCAACCACCAGTTGTTCTCTATATTTAAGGGTCTGTTTCTTGGTTTCTCTCTCTTTTCCCTTGCTTGTCTGTTTCTTCAATTCCACATGGGTGAAATCATGTGATGTTTGTCTTTCTTTAACTGATTTATTTTGCTTAGTATTTTATTCTCTAGCTCCATCCATTTTGTTGCAAATGACAAGATTTCATTCTTTTTTATGGTTGAGTAATACTCCACTGTGTTTATATACTGCATCTTCTTTATCCCTTCATCAATCATTGGACACCTGGGCTGTTTCCATAACTTGTAAATAATGCTGCATTAAACATAGAGGTACATGTATCCCGTTGATACATGTGTTTTTGTATTTTGGGGTATATGCCCAGTAGTGCAATTACTGGATCATAGGGTAGTTCTATTTTTACTTCTTGAGGAACCTCCATACCGTTTTCCACAGTGGCTGCACCAGTTTGCATTCCCACCACCAGTGTAAGAGGGTTCCTTTTTCTCCACATCCTCACCAACACTTGTTACTCATTTTGTTGATTTTAGCCATTCTTACAGGTGTGATGTGATATCTAATTGTGGTTTTGATTTGCATTTCCTTGATGATGAGTGATGTTGAGAATCTTTTCATGTGTCTGTTGGCCATCTAGATGTCTTCTTTAAAGAAATGTCTGTGTCTTCTGTCCATTTTTAAATTGAATTATTTGTTTTGGGGTGTTGAGTTGTGAAAATTCTTTATATATTTTGGATACTAACCTTTTATCAGATATATCATTGGCAAATATTTTCTCCCATTCAGTAGTTCCCTTTTAGTTTTGTTGATTATTTTTATTTTGATGTAGTCCCAATTGTTCATTTTTGCTTTATTTCCATTACCTCAGGAGACACATCTAGAAAGAAGCTGCTACGTTCAATGTCAGAGAAATGACTGCCTGTGTTCTCTTCTAGAATTTCTATGGTTTCAGGTCTCAGGTTTAGGACTTTCATTCATCTTGAGTTTTTTTTTGTGTATGGTGAGAGAAAGTAGTCCAGTTTCATTCCTTTGCATGTAGCTGTTCAGTTTTCCCAATTCCATTTGTTGTAGAGACCATCTTTTTCACATTACATATTCTTGCCTCCTTGATGGTATATTAATTGACCATATAATTGTGGGTTTATTTCTGGGTTTTTCTATTCTGTTTTATTGATCATGCATCTATTTTTTAAAAAGATTTTATTTATTCATGAGAGACACATAGAGAGAGAGAGAGAGACAGAGACACAGGCAGAAGGAGAAGGAGAAGCAAGCTCCATGCAGGGAGCCCGATGTGGGACTCGATCCCAGGACTCCAGAATCACTCCCCGGGCTGAAGGCAGGCGCTAAACCACTAAGCCACCCAGAGATCCTGATCATGCATCTATTTTTATGCCAGTATCATACAGTTTTGATTACTATAGCTTTATAATATAACTTGGAAGTCTGGAGTTGCGAAACTTCCAGTTTTGTCTTTCTTTTTTCAAGGTTGCTTTGGCTATCTGGGGTCTTTTGTGGTTCCACACAAATTTTAGGATTGTATGTTTTAGTTCTGTAAAAAATGCTTTTCGTATTTTGACAAGGGTTTTGTTAAATGTGTAGATTGCTTTGGGTGATATAGACATTTTAGCAATATTTGTTTTTCCAATCCATGAGCATGGAATCTCTTTTCATTTCTTGGCATTGTCTTGATTTTCTTTCATCAATGTTTTATAGTTTTCATAGTACACGTCTGTCTTTCTTGTCTTTGAGTAGGTTTATTCCTAGGTATCTTATTATTTTTGATGCAAATGTAAATGGAATTGTTTTCTTGATTTCCTGTTGCTTCATTATTAGTGTATAAGAATGTAATAGATTTCTACACGTTGATTTTGTATCCTGCAACTTTACTGAATTTATCACTTCTGGCAATTTTTTGGTGAAGTCTTTAAGGTATGCTCTGTATAATATCATGTCATTTGCAAATAGTGAAAGTTTTACTTCCTACCGATTTAGATTTTATTTTATTTCTTTTATTTTTCTTTGTTGTCTAATTGCTGTGGCTAGGATTCCAGTACCATGCTGAATAAAAGTGGTGAGAGTGGACATCCTTGTCCATTCCCGACCTTAGGGGAAAAGCTCTCAGTTTTTCACTATTGAGTATTATATTAGCTGTGGGTTTTTCATACAAGGCCTTTATTATGTTGAGGTCTGTTCCCTCTAGACCTACTTTGTTGAGAGCTTTTATCATGAATGGATATTGTACTTTGTCAAATGCTTTTTCTGCATCTATTGAAGTGATTATATGGTTTTTTTCTTTCTCTTATTGATGTGATGTGTCATGTTAATTAACTTGTGAATACTAAACTACCTTTGCATCCCAGGAATAAATCCCACTTGATTGTGCTGAATGATTTTTTTAAACATATTTTTGGATTTGGTTTGCTAGTATTTTGTTAAGGATTTTTGCATGTAAGTTCATAAAAGATATTGGCATGTAGTTCCCTTTTTTGTGGTGACTTATCTGGTTTTGGTATCAGGGTAATACTGACCTCATAGAATACATTTGAAAGTTTTCCTTCTTCTTCTATTTTTTGGAATAGTTTGAGAAGAATTGGTATTAATTCATCATTAAATGTTTGGTAGAATTCACCTGTGAAGCCATCTGGTCTGGGACTTCTGTTTATTGGGAGTTTTCTGATTACGGATTCAATTTCATTGCTTGTAATTGGTCAGTTCAAATTTTTTATTTCTTTCTGCTTCAGTTTTGGTAGTTTTCATAATACCCTCTTAAATTATTTGTATTTCTGTGGTGTTAGTTGTTATTTCTCCTCTTTCATGTGTGATTTTGTTTTTTGGGTCCTCTCTCTCTTTCTCTTGCTCTCTCGCTCTCTTTTTGATGTGTCTGGCTAGAGGACATCAATTTTGTTGTTTTTTTCCCCCAAAGAACCAGTCCCTGCTTCATTGGTCTGTTCTACTGTGTGGGTTTTTTTTTTGTTTTTTTTTTTTTTGTTTTTTGTTTTTTGTTCTATATCATTTATTTCTGCTCTAATCTTTACTATTTCCTTCTGCTGGTTTGGGGTTTTGTTTTTTCTTCTTTTTCCAGCTCTTTTTAAAGAAGACTTTATTTACTTGAGAGAGAGAGAGAGCACAGGCTGGGGAAAGAGGAAGAAGGAAAGAGGGGACAGACACCCCACTGAAAAGGGAGCCTGAAGTGGGGCTGGATCCCAGGACCCTGGGATCATGACCTGAACTGAAGGTAGATGCTTAATCAACTGAACAGGTGCCCCTTTCTAGCTCATTTAGATGTAAGGTTAGGTTGTTTGAGATTTTTCTTTCTTCTTGAGGTAGGCCTGTATTGCTATAAACCTCCCTCTAGAATTGCTTTTGCTGCATCCCAAAGGTGTTTGAATTCTGTGTTTTCATTTTTGTTCATTTCCATGTAATTTTTTATTTCTTCTTTGATTTCCTGGTTGACCCATTCATTGTTTAGTAACATGTTATTTAACCTTCATGTATTTGTGGTCTTTCTAGATTTTTTTTCTTGTGGTTGACTTCTAATTTTATAGCATTGTGCTAGAAAAAATGCGTAGTATGACTTCAATCTTTCTGACCTTTTTTGAGACTTGTTTTGGGGCTAATATGTGATCTATTCTGGAGAATGTTCCATGTGCACTCAAAAAGAATGTGTATTCTGTTTTAGGATGGGATGTTCTGACTATATCTGTTAAATCCATCTGGTCCAGTGGTCATTCAAAGCCACTGTTTCCTTGTTGATTTTCTTTTTGGACGATCTGTCCATTGGTATAATGGGGTGTTAAAGTCTCCTACTATTATTGTATTACTATTGGTTATTTACTTTATGTTTGTTATTAACTATTTTATATATTTAGGTGCTCTCATTTTGGGTGCATAAATATTTACAGTTGCTATATCTTCTTGCTGGATTGTCCTCTTTGTGATTATGTAGTGTCCTTCTTTGTCTCTTGTTACAGTTTTGCTTTAAAGTCTAGTTTGTTTGATGTAAATATTGTTATCCCAGCTTTCTTTTGATATTTGCATCATAAATGTTCCTCCATCCCCTCACTTTCAATCTGCAGGTGTCTTTAGATCTGAAATGAGTCTCATGTAGGCAGCATATAGATGGGTCTTTTTTTTTAATCTACTGTATCACCCAATATCTTTTTATCGGAGCATTTAGTCCATTTACATTCCAAAGAAATTGTTGACAGATATATATTTTTTGGCATTTTACCTGTTTTGTGGTTGTTTTTAGAGAGTCTCAGTGTTTAACAGGTGTTGTGGAACAGGATTTCTCTTACTGTTCTTGCATGGATAAAGGAAAACAACTTATTGAACTAAAATAATATTGCAAATCAATATGTTTTGTTCTTTTGCTCTTTAAATTTTTGTTCTTTGTTTTTTTTTTGTTTTGTTTTGTTTTCATTTTTGTTATGAGTAATGATTACAAAGTGCTTTTAAAGGTCTAAGTAATTCTTCCCTCTCTGAGGAATTTTTTGTTTTTTTTGAGGACTCCCTGCAGAGTTAAATCTCATATGCCCACAGGGTCAACATGGTTTAATTCATCAGTTTCTATGAAGGGAGACCACATTCACATTTGATGTGGACATATAACATTTTCCACATGTGACCGCAAGGCAACCCAAATCCTCCACTGCAGGAGACATGATTATGAGTTTAAATAAACCCTGAGCAAACAGCAGGTGCTGAGGGTAAATAAAACTATGACTGGTAGGTTCTCCTTGCCCTTGAGGCTTCCATTTAATAATTAATATAATTTTGGAAGCCACTTAAAGATACTCCCTGGGCATCATATTGATAGAGCAATGAGATGTACATCTTGGTTTTCCTTGTCAACTTGAATCCACTTTGTGTGCTGTTTCTTGCAAAGTCAGAGTAACATATGATTTTGTGTCTTTTCAAGGGCATGTGGCTATGTGTGTATATGGTGTTCATTGATCCTAGTGTTTTCAGACCTTTTATTATGAATAAAGTCAAAAGAAAAGAATTGTGCCTGACTCTCTGTTTTGTGTACTACTTTTTACACTGCTTGAAATTGCTAGGATACCAAGTAGATTTATAGTTGGAGATGCTGAATGGCACAAAAATAGTCATCTTCAAAGAGAAAATAAATAAGAGAAATATTCTCAGAAACCTTTAGGTTTAGCAGAGATGTCTTCCAAGGGGGTTATTTTCTTCTGTTTGAAAAAGAAGCCAGAATGGGGGTGATTCTGCTCAGTTTTGAAGGGGTCTGACATGTTAGGAAGGAGAAAGTGCTTTGTGTTAATTATGTTTCCCTTCTTTTATTCTCAGTGTATGTTAATTTTGTTTCATTATTTCTTTATTCCTTATCCATATTACTTGCTATTATCTGACCTACTATATGTTTACTTGATTATTTGTCTATTGTATATCTTCCTCAGTAAAAAATAAAATTCATAGTGGCAGGGACCATGTGTTTTGTTCTCTTCTGTACACCTAGCACCTAGCAGAGTGACTGTTGTGACAAGAATAGTTGACAATAGCTAACATTTACTGACTGAGCCTGACAATATTCTAAAGCACTTGACATTTATGTTACTTGCTCCTCAAAATAGCCCTTGGAAATAAGCAATATTTCAATTCTCATTTTGTAAATGAGGAAACGAAAGCTTAGAAAAATGAAACAAGTTTCCCGAGACTCACAACATTGGTAAGTGAGAGGGCCATGATTCAGACCCAGGCTGAGTGGTTTCAGCATCTACATCTACCACCTTCCAAAGAAGCTTGGCTGCCTTTTTCCTGCTCCCTGCCTCCAACACATAGTAAGCTTTCAATACATATTTTTTTTGGATAGATTAATGTTCAACTGAAGTGTGAAAGTACTGTCTCCTTCAGGGGTGGTAGCCATCAAAGAATGATACAAGGCTGAGGCAAGTTACTGGGAGTGGTTTTTATTCTCAAGCAATCAGGTGTGATTTTTCTCAAAGACAATGTGGAAGCTATTCCCATTCTTCATGCCTGAGCTTCCCCTTTCATGTTCCATCTACCCTCCCCTCACTGATGCGTGGGTTGCCGGGGCAAGGGGCTGCTCTGGGTTCATAGAGACCAGCTTTGGAAGAAGCCTCTCAGGACAGATTTGTGCACACATATAGGTAACTCATTCCCCTGATGTTCTCTGAGTTAGCAGCATTGGCAGTGCCAGTGTGTCCACAGATCAGTGTCCTGGATCTCATCACAGGGTCCCACAAGTTGTTTAGTCCAAGAAATGTTTGGACTCCATTGACTCATGATGTATTTATTTAATGTCCTTCATAAATAGCTCTCTCTGGGGACAAGACTTCAAGTTCTTTTGTCAAACTAAATATGCTTTGAGATGTGTGCGTGTGTGTATGTGTGTGTGTGTGTGTGTGTGTGTGTGTTTAATTACTGTGGCTGGGCCGAAAAAGCATTTGCATCAGCCTTAAAAATAGTTCAGTATACAACATTAATTTCCTTTGTTCTCTGTTACTCTCACACAGCTGTTAAATTGTGAGAGTTGAATGGCAGTAAAGAACATTGCTTTAGAGTGTGTGTGTGTGTGTTTGTGTGTGTGTGTGTATGCATGTGTGGTGTGTATGTGTGCAGGCTTGTGCACCTAAGTGGGCAAAAAAGGAAGTGGAGGTATAAGCTCTATGGCATCTATGCTTCAAATGTCAAAGCACAAAGTTGTTGCTTCAGTTGGGATTGTTAAGCTTTGTAGCTTGTTAACACACATAGTAGAGGATCATTGTACTTTGCATACTTGGGAGTAACATATATCACTTCTACTTGGACATAAAGGTTGCCTTAAGAATCATGTTGCTCAACACAGAAGGCCTTTCCACTAATAAGAAAATGAGCAAAGTAAAAGAGGTCTTTATTTGTGGGTATGTGACAGGCTGAATCTTGCTTCTGTTACCAGGGATGTTGGTTTTATGATCAAGGTGTGATATATGCTCATAAAGGCTGAACAAAGAAATTTAATTTGTGCTTAATAATCAAGTTTTTTTATAAATATAGAGGATACTTCAGATCTCTTCAATACTTTCACACACAAGAGAAGTATGTAATAGTATAAAACTCACTTGGCAGTCAAGTACTCTTATTTCTTATCACATATTCTCATATATGAATTTGTGAGCTTGTATTTTGCTTAATATATCTAAAATAAGGAAATTCCATTCAAGCTTTTAGTTTATATCAGTGTTTTTGGTTTTTAAGCTATCTTTTTTTAACTCTGAAATTCTGGTACAGTGATAAAAGCCCCTTGGAGAGGTAGTTACAGCAGGCATGATTTATCTCACCATCAACTCTATAGGTTTTTGCACTATAAAATCTTGAAATATCTTGGAAACTGTGATGTTATATAAAGACTAATTATAAGGAGTAATGTATCTGATTTGAGTCCATGTTAACTATTTTTACCTGCTAAAAGAGGTTATAATGACCTTTGTACAGGAATAAATTCCTTCTAGATTATTATTTAGAGCAACATAGTTCATTAGTTATTTGCGACAAAATGGAAAAAAGGTATCTCTTCCCCCTTGGAGTCTGCATTTTTGTGAAGGAAATAGCTGATGGACAATAGATGTGATAAATAAATAAAATATACACTAAGTTATGTGATGAGTGCTATGACAAAACAAGGTAGTATGGGGAAAGAGAAATTAGGAATGGGGATGGAAGATGTATGGCAATTTAGAGTATGATGATCAGATTAGGTCTCCATTGAGAAGGTGACATTTGATCAAATGTTTGAAGGAGACAAAGAAACTCGTGTGGATATTTGGGGGAAGAGCATTTTTAGGGAAGGGCAATAGCCCAATGAAATGGTCAGTGTGTAAGCATACCCAGCATGTGTGAGGAACAGCGAAGAGGCCTATGGGGCTGGGGTGCAAATGAGTGAGTAATAGGAGTTGAGGTCAGAACAGAGGGGGAGTTGAGTTGTAGGATCTTTTTTTTTTTTGTAAGATCTTTTAGGTTATGTAAGGGCTTTGACTTTTACTCTAAAAGAAAATGGAGCCATTGCAGGATTTTGAGCTGGAGAATAACTTTATCAAGCTTGTTTAAAGGATAAGTCTGAGTGTACTCTGAACAGTCAAGAGTAGAAGTAAGGACACCAATTATAAGGCTATTATAGTAATTTAGATATCTTAGTTATACTGTAAAACTAGTTACCCCCAAACTGGGTTGCTTCAAACAATAGACATTTATTATCTCACAGTTTCTGTTTGTCAGAATTTGGCTAAGTTGGGTCTTCTGGCTTAGGGTTTCCCATAAGAATGCAATCAAGGTATCAGTTCAAGGCTTGATTAGGAGAGGATTCATTTCCAATTTTACTCACAGGGAAATCAGTTCCTTGTAGATTGTTGGACTGTGGTCTTTGATTCCTCACTAGATATTGGTCAAAGAATACCCTCAGCTCCTTGGCCATATGATCCTCTCCAGGACAGCAAACAAGTAAGAAGAGAGAAGGAGAGGGGCGGGGGGAGAGGGAGATGGAAAGTACAATGTTTTCAGACCTAATCTCTAAATGATACCCTTTAGTTTTATAATGTATTTGTTAGAAATAAGTCATTTAGTCCAGCACACACTCAAGAGGAAGAGATTGTACAAATATGTGAAAATTAGGAGGTGGAGATCATAGCCAGACATTTGAAAAGCTACTTAATAAACTAGGCAAGAGACAGTGCTAGAGTTTTAGCAGTGGAGGTGGTGAGAAGTTGTGGCAAAATACATTGAAAATCTTGGAGCTGTAATCCATGATCTATTCTGTCTGTGACTTCAGGCACCTTGTATAATACATCTAAGTTTTGTTTTTCTACTTTTAATTGAAAGTCAGCTTACTTACCACTATGCAAATAGCTGAAACTTAAAGAGTTTAAACAACTAGCTGAAGTTTGCATACCTAATATATGGTGGACCCTGGATTTAAACCCTGGCAATCTTTCTCTATAGTCTTATTCTGAAGAGGACTCTGGAAAGGATAAAGTATCTAAAACTATTAAAAAAATACAACATGCTATACAGATATAAGTAAATCATGGTCACTAATGTGGGTACAATAATAGAAATAGCTTAGTTTTAAAAATGTTCATTCCAAAAGTTAATGGTGATGTCAATTTTCCTGGGCAGAGAACTTGAGCAGTTCTGGGCAAAAGATGGAGCCCTTCTGCCTTTCCATGTGTCTTGCATGTGTTTCTGTGGGAGTGGAAGCAGAAACGAATTCCTGCTGTAGCCTGTTTCTACACAGTATGGCAGCACTTAGATGCTACCCAGGATAAAGCCACATGGATTTTGATCTAGAGCTCAGTAACTGGGGTTAGTGAAGAAAGAATGGTTGAGAACATATGAAAGGTTTGACTCAATGTGGGATTTCTTCTGTTTTTGACTAGAAGACGTGTAACCCTGACAAGGCAAAATGATCTTACAGGACCCTGCAGTGGCATGTGTTCTAATTCAAAGTGAAATCCACCAGGGGATAAGAAACTCAGTGTAGTAGTTTAGTGGCTGGGCCAGGCTGACTAGTTGTAGTCTGAGTAGAGGCAGGAGAGTATGCAAACTCACACTAATAAAACAGAATGAGGCAAAAGCCTTGGTGATAATTGGCTAATGGAGCCAATGGCGGCCATTCTAATATCAATGTAGAAATTCCAGTTTCCTCATAGGTAGTTCTTCATTGTAGCTTTATTTCCTTCCTTTTATCTCACACCATTTGTATCTTATATTTTATTTTATTTTATTTTTTTTCCCTTTTTTTTTTTAATTTATTTTTTATTGGTGTTCAATTTACTAACATACAGAATAATACCCAGTGCCCGTCACCCATTCACTCCCACCCCCCGCCCTCCTCCCCTTCCACCACCCCTAGTTCGTTTCCCAGAGTTAGCAGTCTTTACGTTCTGTCTCCCTTTCTGATATTCCCCACACATTTCTTCTCCCTTCCCTTATATTCCCTTTCACTATTATTTATATTCCCCAAATGAATGAGAACATATAATGTTTGTCCTTCTCCGACTGACTTACTTCACTCAGCTGTATCTTATATTTTGAAGGAATTTCTTGTGCCATATAGATGAGTATTGCTTTTATATCTAGTCTGACAATCTCTGCCTTTTAATTAGTTTTTAGATAATTTACATTTAATGTAAATGACAATACAACTGGTTTTAAATTTACCATTTTGCTATTTGCTTTTTTATTTGTACCATCTGTTCTTTCCTCTTTTTCTGCCTTCTTTTGGGTTAATTAAGCATGTTTTAGAATTTAATTTTATCTGTACTATTAATTTTTTACCTATACCACTTTTATATTTTAGAAATTATTCTGGGACTTATACACTTTAACTTAGTACCATTGAATTTCAAATAATATCTCTTCACATATAATGTATGACTCATAATAGTATACTATTACTTTCCTTTTCCATCCTTGATGCTACTGTTGTGATAAACTATTTCTACATATGTTAAAGACTGTAAAATATACAGTATTATTATTTTTGCTCAAATAGTCAATTATCTTTTAAAGAAATCAACAAGTGAGAAATGAGAGCTTTTTATTTACTAATATATTTACTATTACTGCCACTTCTCATTCCTTTACGTAGATCCCAATTTCTGTCTGGTGTGACTTTCCTTCTGCCAGAGAAACATTTTTTAATGTTTCTTATGCTGTAGGTGAGGTGTTGACTCTCTCAGCTTTTGTTTTTCAAGAAAATCCTTTATATTGCCTTAATTTTAAAAGAAATTTTCACAGGGTATAGAATTCTAGGTTAACATTTGTTCACTCTTTTAAATTTTTTTGGTAAAAATACATATTGTAAAATTTACTATCCTAACCATTTTAAGTTTGTAGTTAATAGTGGTAAGTATATTTACATTTTTTTGGAAACAGATTTCCAGAACTTTCTCATCTTGCAAATCTTAAACTGTATGCCCATTAAACAAGAGTTTCCTCTTTCTCATTTTCCTCCTCCCCCAAGATCTAAGCCAAGCCCATTTTGTTTTCCATTTCTATGAATTTGACTACTTTATATATCTTTTATAAGTTAAACCATATAGTATTTGTCCTTTGGTGGCTGGCTTATTTCACTTAGCATAAAGTCTTTAAGGTTTGTCCATGTTGTACCATGTTGCAGAGTTTCCTTCCTCTTTAAGGTGGTGTAGTATCCTACTGTATGTGTATACCATATTTGGTTTATCCATTTATTTTTCCATGGACATTTGAGTTGCTTCCATCTTATGGTTATTATAAATAATGCTGCATTGAACATAGTTGTGCAAACACAAATTGCTCTTTGAGACCTTGATTTCAGTTCTTTTGGATATATGCCTAGAACTAGGATTGCAGAGAGAGGCAGAGACATAGGCAGAGGGAGAAGCAGGGTCCCCATGGGGAGCCTGATTCAGTACTCAATCCCTGGACCCTGGGATCATGCCCTGAGCTGAAGGCAGATGCTCAACTTCTGAGACACCTAGGTGTCCCTTATTTTATTTTTTTGAGGAACTGTCATATGGTATTTCATAGTTATTTCATAATTTTAAAATCATATCAAAAGTGCACAAGGGGCCCAACTTTCCCACATACCCACCAGCACTTGTTACTTTCTTTTTTTGTTTTGTTGTATTTAATAACAGCTATCCTGATGGGTTTGAGGTGATATCTCATTGTGATTGTGATTTGAATTTCTCTGACAAGTAGTGATTTTGAGCATCTTCTCATATGCTAAATGGCCATTTGTATGTTATCTTTGGAGAAATGTCCATTCAAGGCTTTTCTATTTTTTAATTGAGTCATTTAATTTTTATTGTTGTTAAGCTGTACTTCTTTATATATTATGGATATTAACCCCTTATCACACATGCAATTTGCATATATTCTCTCCAGTTTGTAGGATACCTCTTCACTCTGTTGGTTCTGTCCTTTGATGAGCAAAAGTTTTTAAGTTTAATGTAGTCCTGTTGGTCTGTTTTTGCTTTTACTTCTTGTGGACATTTGCTTATTCTTTCAACACTCTAAGATGCTCCTTTCTTACCTTCTAGATTAATAGTTTCTGATGAAAAGTCTTTGGTATTCTTATATTTGTTCTTTGTATTTAATGTGTCTTTTCCCCTCAGGCTGTTTTTAAGATTTTTCTCTGTATTAATGGCTTTAAGAAATTTGATCATGATGAGGTACCTGAATAGCTCAGTTGGTTAAGTGTCTGACTCCGGGTTTTGACTCAGGTCACGATGTTGTGGTTGTGGGATCAAGCTCTACGTTGGGCTCTGCACTTGGTGCAGATTCTGCTTCAGATTCTTTCTCCTTTTTCCTCTGCCCATCTCTCTTTCCTTAAAATGAATATATAAAATCTTAAAAAAAAAAGGAAGAAGGAGAAATTTGATTATGTTATCCTTTAATGTGATTTTCTTTATATTTTTCCTTTTTGGGTTCAACTCTTAAATTTGTGAGTTTATAGATTTTATCAATTTTAGAATATTTTCAACTATTATTTTTTCAAATATTCTTTCCATTCACCTTCCTTTTTCTTTAGAATTCCAATTACATTTATGTTAAAGCTCTTTGTATTGCTCCAGAGGTCACTTAGGTTCTGTTCATATTTTTACAGTATTTTTTCTCCATGCTTTTCATTAGTTTCTACTATCTTCAAATTCACTGATCATTTTCTTAAGCAGTGTTTACACTGCTGCTTATTCCATCTAACAAAATTTTTGTTTCAGATATTTTTCATCTGCTTCTACTATTTTTTTTCTTGGTTATGGTTCATATTTTCCTGCATATTCATGTCTAGTAATTTTTGTTTGAATCAGATTGTAGACCAGGTTCATCTATTTGAGTCTTTTTAAAAAAGTTTTTAAGAGCAGATCTAGAGTAGTCTTTTTACCAGAACTAATTTAACTAATTTAAATTTCCAAAGTGTGGCTTGTCAGTGGTCTCTACTGCATATACCTCATGTAGTCCATGAGGTCTCTGTACTCTGTCTGGTGGGAAGTCAAACTATTCCTGGACCTATGTGAACTTCAGAAATTGTTTAACTTCTAACTCCTGGTACATTTTCTATTCTTAGGTGTTATTTTTTTGTTCTGCCTTATGGTATGTAAGTACATATTGATATTCCATCATAAAACCTATTCAGATTTCTAAAACTTTTTCTCCGTGTAGCTCCCTTTTTTGTAGATATTCTAGGAGCATATTATACCCATCATGGCCTCCTGAACTCTGATCCCTGTCACCTCCACTCAGTGAGATTACAGTTTTGATTTCTACCCCCTGCTCAGCACTTTAGAAAATGCCTTTAGGCAGAAAGTCTTGACAAACATAAGGCTCATTTCATTTATTTACTTTTCTCTCTGAGATCACAGTTCTCTGTTGCCTGTTGTCCAGGTCTGAAAATAGTTATCCCTTATATTTTGTTTTGCTTTCTGGTTATTTACAGTGGCAGGATAATTCCAGACCCTGTTACTTCCTTATAGCCAGAAGCAGTTTTTCCTTAACTGTATTAGAAACTCTCCTCTTACAGATTTTTTGTACTTCAATTATAGGGACCTGGCAATGAGCCATTTAATAAAGAATATCTAAAAGGGTTGAACCAATCAATGAAGGCAAGAATTAGGTTGAACCACATACAATTGATAATATTTGGATAATTTTTAACTTATATGACTAATATGGTTTCACTTTATACATTTCTAATTGGATTAGCCAAGGAGAGCAGACTCAAGACTCAAATAGAGGCAATACATTTTCACTGTGATATCTCAGCCAAGGATGAATTCTTTGTGTTTTAAATGATGTTTGGGATTGTGCATCTGGAAATCTTGGGACACTTGTGTTGACATCATTCTCCAGACAAAGTATTCTGGGTTTGTCTTTGTGAACTTTGGGTTTTTAGGATTATCTGTGTTTTTTGTTTTGTTTGTTTTTGTTTTGAAGGAAGGACTCTTTCTCTGATTGGGTCTATAGTTGATTAAAGAAGTATATCCTTCTTCCTCATAGGCTCAATTGAGTTCTGTCCCAAGACAAGATGTTTATAAGAGGAGACTTCAGTCTTGTTCTCTGCAGCATAATTAAGCACTGTGACCCAATCTCTTTGATCTGGGGTGGGGCTCTAAGCAGGATTGTGGTTGAACTGTTTGTGAGGAAAATGTTCCAAGGACATGTGAATGTTGTTGGCTGTTGGATTTGTGGTTGTGACTGCAAAAAGGAATGGAGGATTTGGGGAACTATGATGGAGTGACAAGACTGTATTGTTGTCTCATGTTAAATGCTCAAAATGGTGAATTAAACTTCGTAATTAGTGCCACAGAAGATTAAGGAAAATCGAAGGTATTTTATTTACAGATAATTACCAGTTGTGGTTTTATTTTTACTTTTTCATAATTTCATATAATAGAGACCACTTCACATGTATTTATAAGAAAAGGTGTTTTATGGGTAACAGATTGCAGTGGATTTTATTCAGCATTATAGGATACTTGCTTATAAGGATTATTTTTTGAGGTTTCTTCAAAAGGTATGATTGAGATGACACATGGCCCAGTGGGTTTGTCTTTGTTCTCAGAGTACAAAGACTCTGAGACTAATGTCACCCCTAAATGTTGACATTAGTGTATATCTTATAAGGTTGGAGAGAAGATTATTATCGGTTGGATTTTGGCCTCCAAATTTATATTTTGGAGTTCTAATCCCACTACACCAATATGTGTTCTTATTTGGAGATAACGCTTTTCCAGAGTAATCAAGTTAAAGTGAAGTCATTAGAGTGGGCCCTAGTCCAATATGACTGGTGTCCTGATAAAAATGAAAAGTTTGGACAAAGAGGTATATAGAGGGGAGATCGTATGAAGAGACATAAGGAGAAGAGGGCTATCTATGCAGCAAAGAAAGAGGCGTGGAAGAGATCCTTTTGTTACATGCTCAGAAGGAACCAATCCTGCCGATATCTTGATCTCAGATTGCTAGTCTGCAGGACTATGAGACAATAAATTTCTGTTGTTTAAGCCACCCCATGTTTGGCGCATTTTTATAGCAGCCCTACCAAACTGACATAAGAGTCTGTGCAGAACTATGTATTATAGACTACCAATAGTGACTATTGGTAGGAGGAAGAAGCATGCAAGGAGCAGTGGGCCACCATGAAATTCCTTGGACACTGGTAGATGGTTAGATTGGGTGGGTTAGCAGTCCTTGTTATTATCCAGTGTTTGGATGGATACAAATGCCACCTAGATTGAGCAGATAGGACAAGGCTGCAGGCCTAACCACAGGTTTACTAAGAGCTTATTATTTTGTGTTTGTGAGTGATTTAGAAGAAGAAGTAACTAAGACTCGCATTTTCTGTGTGAGTTTTGAGGGGATTTGATGGCTTCAAAAGAGATTCTTTGGAGTGCATAGATGGTTTGAAAGTACACATAGATTCTCAGAATTTTGCCATTGGCACTTAAGAAACTTAATATCATCCTGGAATAGGATTATTTTATATTCCGCTCTTCTGAAGCATTATGAAATGTATGGAACATGTGTAAATCTTATTTTAGTTAAATATTTATGACTTCTAATGCTCTACCCTATTTGTCTCTCCTCTCTCTCTCTCTCTCTGAATTATGTGGGTGACAGTGTAGATTTTTTTGATTCCTGACTCATCCTTTTACCTACTTGCTCTCTTTTTTTTTTTATAATGAAAAAGTTTGCTGCAGTTGAAACTATCCCAATGTACAAAACAAAGAAGGAGATCCAAATATTACCTCCCAAACAATGAGATCGTTTTTTAAAGAGTGGAAGTAAAAAGTCCCAAGACACTCAAGTGAGCAAGTGAGTGAGGCAGCTGGAGGGGCCCCAGGCCTGTCAGCAAGTTGTTACAATTGATGCCCTTCCCCTTATTCTGACCATGGTGTAATTTAAAACTCACTTGGTTAGTGCTTCTTGACTTGATTACAACAGTTCCCAGGCTGTGAGGAGTTAAGCCAAAATGGTTTCATTAATTTGCCTTCTCCCTGAAGATTTTAGGCTTGCTGTTTCAAAGAAAGCTAGATACCACAACCGGCCAACTATTTGGTGAGAAGTTTCTCCTCTGGGAGAAAGCCGTTTGCTTAGATTCCAGTCTTTCAAATGTCAAATGTTACTCATCCCCTCTTGGGTTCTTGCAAGCATGTGTAGTCCTTCTTTTTTATTTTAATTTGAGAATGTTTGCTTCTACTAGTAGTAGCTCAGGGAACTTTTACTTGCTGTTTGAAATCTAACCCTGGTACACAAAAGTATGACTAATTCTCTTTACTGGAATTTCAATGTTTTCATCAAGGCCACAATTTCCATTTCCAATTTTATATAATAAGGGCAACATACCAACTGGCAAACACAATCTTTCTTTTTTGTTGATGTACATCAAAATATCTACTGTGTTACAATAAAAAGGGAAGTTTCATAATGGTGATTTTTGCAACTGAAAAAAGAACTGTGTCCAAGTGTATTTAAAGAGAGGAATGCTCATGATTTGAGTATTTAGTTGAGATATTTACTTGATAAAGTACTAAAGTTAACCTTTTAGCTGTGTGTATGTGTGTGTGTGTGTGTGTTTTGGTCTTCTGAACAGCAAAACATAAGGTTATCTCTAGGTGAGAGGAATGGTATATATACCGGAGTCATGGCCAATGGAAAGATTTTAGAACAAGATACAAAAATCATGCCAGGGATCCCTGGGTGGCTCAGCGGTTTAGCGCCTGCCTTTGGTCCAGGGCATGATCGAGGAGTCCTGGGATTGAGCCCCACATTGGGCTCCCTGCATGGAGCCTGCTTCTCCTTCTGCCTGTGTCCCTGCCTCTTTCTCTCTGTGTCTCTCATGAATAAATAAATAAAATCTTAAAAAAAAATCATGCCATACCAATGACTTAGTTTAGCAATTATTGTAATGGCCAATGTAAAGATGAAAGAATATCAGCTAACCAAAACCAAATTTTCGTCTTTTTCTACAGCAATCCTTTATCACTTCCTTATGTTCTTAATGCTCCAAATATGGATTTTTGGAATGCTGTTGGGAAGAACTCATATCCGGAAGCTCTGGTGGAATGAGATGAGACTTACTCACCAGACAGCTCTTTTAAGGCAAGATCTGACTAGTTTCAAGAAAATATAGATATTAATTTGGGATGGCCTAAGAGTATCCCAAAACCTTTTGCTCAAAAGAGTCACCTGGAGATTTAAGAAAGTGTAGATCCCTAGGTCCCATTCCCAGAGTTCCTTTTTCAATGGGTCAGTAGATACCTACATTTTTTTTTTTTTAAATAGGCTCCATACCCAGTGTGAAGCCCAACCTGGGATTTGAACTCATAAACCTGAGATCAAGACCTGAGCTGAGATCAAAAGCCACCCGGATGCCCCTGTATGATCTAATTTGTTTCCAGATTATCCTAGGCATAATCATGATAGAGAACCTCTGGCCCCAGCTGCCAGTTTGTGTAACTGTGGCAGCAAAGAAATTATTCTGAATTGTTGGATCACCTATGTAGGGTCTGCTGAATTTGGCATGTAAAGGCAAAGCTCTTTTTTTCTTTGTTTAATCTATAGATCAGCCCCACATCTCCCATTGTTTTTATGGCTTCTTTGATTACTTGTGGAGTCATTCATGTGTCAATTGACAGGTGATCAGCTGAGATCTTTCTTGGAAAAACAATGTCCTGAACCTGGTTGAATAACAGAAACACCTGTGGAGCTACTTGAAAATATGTTTTCTCCAGACCAGAATCATGATCTTAGGGAGACGTCCAGACCTCCATTCTTATGTAAGTCTTATAGTCAATTCTGAAAAGCAATTAATATTGAGAATCTGAGTTATACTAACAGGGAGAAGTGCTGATTGCCTGGTTTTGAGTACTAATTGAAGCTGAATTGCCTAAACAGAAATCATATTAATTTGATTAATATGATTAAATTGTTAATTTCCCTGTTTTATGATTAGCTTCTAATTAGCATTTAATTAGTAGATATTTACAATAGTCTTATATCCTAGTGAGAAGGGCAGGAGAGATCCTTAACATTCAAAGTATGTAAAAGCTTTCACATACAGTTTAAGGAGACCTTCAAGTATGGGTAGAATCTGAATAGGCAGTGGAGTTAGGTACAGAGAATTCCGGGTGAGCTGAATGAATGAATGAAGTGACTGGGTTAGAGAATAGAATTCCATGCTCAGGGACAGTGTGTTAATCGAGCAAAGCATATATGATGGAAAATAGTGGAATGTAAAATTGCACAGAATGAATTGGGTCTGGGAAGTAGCTTGAAGTTTCAGAAGCTTAGGAACCATTGAAATATTTTTGTGTGTACACAGGAATAAAGTGCTAGCATTTTATTTTGGGAGGGTGTTCAGAAGTTGGCAAGGCAGGGCTGTGGCATAATACAAAGTGAGAAGAAGGAGCTTGATCTAGGGTAGTGGCTGGGGAATAGGAGGACTGATTTGGTAGACATATAGAAGTAGCCAAAAGAAAGCTATTTCCTTTGCAGCTTATTTGGACATTTTCTGTTTAAGGAAAGGTCATATCATGCAGAAAGCATCCAATAACTCTTACAATTGCAAAATAACTTTGATTAAATTGACTGCTTGTTTAAATGGTTGGCAAAGACATCTAGATGTAGCATTAATGAGATTTTTGATTATGTCCATGGGCAAAATTTTTTCGATTTAGTGAGTGTATAGTCACACTAGTTTGTTGTTTGTATAGCAAGCAGACAACCATTTAGATATTTGAATATATTGTGAATAAGCAGGTAAGAAAAACAAGTATAATTAACTTTAAGCTCTTTGAAAAAAAAAATTATTTATTTGAAAGAGAGAAAGAGAGTGCATGTGAGCAATGGTGAGATGCAGAGGTAAAGGGAGGATCTCAAGCAGACTCCCTGCTGAGCATGGAGCCTGATATGGGGTTTGATCTCATGACCCTGAGATCATGACCTGAGAAGAAATCAGGAGTTGGACGCTCATCTGATGAGACACCCATGTACCCAACTGTAAATCTCTTTGACTAGTCTTTTTTTTCCATTATGCATAATGTTTGCAAACATTTAATGATTCTATACACACGGAGTAGTATTTGACACAGATTCAAAAGACAAAGATCCTGGCATTTCCTGGCTTCCTCACATCCTGCCCCTACTTGTCTTTAAGGAGCCATTTCAAAAATTACCTTGTGGGTGAATCTTTCCATGGATGCTCCTTCATTTGCTTCTCCTCCAAATTAATGGCTCCAGTTGCTCCTCACTCCTGTTCTCTCACTCCCAGAGTCCTGACACTGAAGGACTCAGTCAGCATAGGCCTTTGGCTCAAGGCAGCAGATGGGCTATGTAAAAATCAGAGGACTCCTTCTGCTACCAGAGTGACGTAAGGAGACTTAGACTGGCTGGGGTGGAACCCTAGAATCTGGATATCTTGGAGCAGAATAGAGAAGCAACGAGAGTCAGAACAGCCTTGGAAAAATTTGCTTTCAGATGCACACTTGTCAGGTCCCAAGTGTACAAAGTGATTGGAAAGTATGAAAGTAGCTACTTCATACAAATAGACTTCTTGTGCATTTCCACAAACATTCATAGGCAGATTTCGGAAATATACCACTGAATGAAGCTAGAATAGTCTTCGCCCTTACAGAGACTTGCCTCAAAATGAGGTCATTTTATGAAAAAAAAAAAAAAAAAAAAAAAGCAAGTTTAGAATCTATACCAATCCGTTATGTTTTTGACCCTATACCAGTCATGTGGGAATAACTTGAATCTTGCTAGAAGCAAAGCGTTCTGACTTTATTAGATTCAATACTGTTTCTTCATGTCTTTAAATATGAAAATGAAATTGAAAGGTAGATATATCTGAGCACCGCAGATACAAAGTGCCACCTTTAAAACTTGAATAAAAACTATAGGATGGGATTTTCTAATGGCTCAGGGGCTTTTTCTCAGAATAACTGTCCAATTTCACTTGTAATTTTTGAAATTCTCTTCGGAAATCTCAAGAGTGCAGTGTTATTAAGTTCAGAAATTTCTTATTTTAAATCTCTCTCCAATCACTTAGTTTAAGTCTCACTGCAGTCATTTTAATCAAAATGTCAAAAATGGCTTCAGTTATTGTGAACAAAACAGGAAAAATAATTTCAAATACAATAAGACCAATTTGAATTTTCCTTAATGAACCATGAAAGCTTCTATCTGGTTGTGAGACTCTTGACTGAGTAACAGCTGGAGATTAGACTTTACACTCATACTTAGATTAATTGAATCTAATGTTAATGTATCTAATGTGGCGGCAGTTAAATAGAATTATAACTTGTCCATGTAATAATGCCTTTTGTCTTCCTGATTCATCTGTGAACTCTTTCAATTCCTCCTTCACTCAGGTATTTGCTCCTCCATGGGGAAGAGAATGGTAGGAGATTCAATCCCAGCAGCGTGCTCCTTTAAAGCTTAGGTTATTTTGGCAGGGAAACATTTGTTTCTTCCTGATCTATGCATCATTGTCTCTCCTAGAAAATAAATTCACTGGACATATAAGTGGTTTGCTGGAAGATTCATTATCATGGTGGTCTTTCTACTCTATACCTTGGCTACACGCTTAACTGGAATTCAAGCCTGAGGTTAGGAGAGAGATGCTCTTCCTTTAAGGATGTCTGACCTAAACTTATAGCAACTTTCCCTTAAATAATCAAGCTAAATTAATAGTTTGATATTTTTGAAAGAAAACGAAGGTTAAGCAGTTGAAGTTTCTGCTCTGAGAAACTCCCCAAACCATAAGCGCATCTAGCAGAAGTTTCATATGTTTTATCCTTCTCTTTCTGGAAGGATGTTTAAAAACTGGATAATACTGTATTAGAAGGGAAATTCACATTTTGGGTTTAGTTTCATAGTGCAACATCTGGTATTTATTATGGGTTCACCTGAGGCTTATTTTATTATTATTTTTCACAATACAGTTCCCAGTTTGAAAGATCATTTAAGACATTGACTTTTGACACTGTTAAAGCTCCTTTTTCCCTGGGCAGTACTGTTAATATCAGATATTTGGCTTTTTTTTCCCCTTCCAGTGCCAAAAACTCCCAGCAGATGTCATTGTAAGTCAGATTTGTTTAGCAAGACTTTTGAAAAAGAGCAAGTAGAATTGTTGCGTGTAGCAATGATATGTGTATTGGGTACTGGATTCACTTCATTCTAGTCTCACCAGGGTGGGGTTCTTATAAAAATGTAAAGAGACTCCTGGGATTCTTGCCTGCCTTTCCATAATGTGGGAGAATTGTTTTCCTTTGGTATAAATTAGAGAACAAAGAGCCACAGCCTTGCACCCAAATCTTTCCTGGGCTGCCCAGCTCAGCACGAACATGGCTGTGCTCTTTGTGGTACAAAAGGGCAGCAGGGGAGGAAACAGTTGCTAAAGCACATAGGTAGGAATCAAGGGGGTTGGGATTTAAGATGAAGCAGCCTCACTGATTCTAGACCCCCAAAGGGAAAATACAGATGGGCAAAAAAAGAGAGAACATGCTGGTGCTTATTGAAAAAAAAAAAAAGGCAAGAGTGAACTGCTTGACTTATTTCATGACTCTCAAATGCAGGTGGAGAAGTTTTCACAAAGGGAGGCCCAGACATAGTGACTTATCTGCTATAATGTAAATAAATGTGAGTCTAAATTCTCATTAGTTTCCACCTTAGATATATAGTAATAATGTTTTTCTAGCTTTATTGAGGTATAATTGGCAAAGTGGTATGTATTTAAAGTGTACAACATAATGATTTAATATGCATATACATTGTGAAATGGTTACCATGATTTAGTTGACATATCCATGACCTTACATAGTCACTTCTTTTGTTGTTGTTTATAGTGAGGATGTTTATTTACTCTCCGCAAATTTTGAGTATGCAATACAGTATTATTAACTGTAGTCCCCAGGCTATGCATTAAACCCCAGAACTTGATTTATCGTATAACTGAAAGTTTGATCTGTTGATCGATATCTCTGTTCTTCCCACCCCCAACCCTGACATACTGTTTTACTCTTTGTTTCTGTGAGTTCAACTTTTAAAAAATGTTTTAGACTTTAAGTGATACTGAACAGGATTTGTCTTTCTCTGTTTAGCTTCTGGTTTATGTCACGTGCCTTAATTCCTTGCAGGTTCATTCGTGTTGCTGTAAATGGCAGGATTTCCATCTTTTTATAGCTGAATAATATTCTATTGTGTGAGTGTGTGTGTGTGTACACACACACACTCACACACACACTACATTTTCTTTATCCATTTATCCATCAACATACACGTAGGTTGTTTCCATGTTTTGGCTATTATTAATAATGTTGCAATGAACATAGGAGTATAGATCTCTCCAAGAGTGTACAAGGGTTCCCCTCCCCTCTCTTCACATCCTCATTAGCATTTATTATCTCTTGTTGTTTTGATAATAGCCATCCTAACAAGTATGAGGTGATATCTTATTGTGGTTTTGATTTGCATTTCCCTAATAATGATGTCGACCTTCTTTTCATGTACTTGGCCACTTGTATGTCTTTGAGAAGATGTGTATTCAGGTCCTTTGCTTATTTGTTAATCTGGTTGTTTTTTGCTTTTGAGTTGTATAAGTTCCTTATATATTCTGATATTAATACCTATTGGTAGGTGGTTTACAAATATATTTTCCATTCCATAGGTCTTTTCTTCTAGGAGGTTATACATTTGTTTTAGGTTGTCCAGTTTCTTGGCATATAATTGTTCATAGGCCTTTCTTAATGATGTGTTTTTGTGTTATTGTTTGTAGTGTCAACTCTTTCATTTCTTATTTATTTAAACCCTTTCTCCCTTTTCCTGAGTCTAGAGAAGGGTTTGTTAATTTTGATTTTTTTTTTTTTTTAAAGCATCTCTTAGTTTTGCTGATCTTTTCTGTTGTTTTTCTGGTCTTTTTTTTTTTTTTTTGAATAGATTTTTTTCAAAAAGATTTATTTATTTATTTTAGAGAAAGAGAGAGAGAGGAGAGGCAGAAGGAGAGGGAGAGAGAGAATTTACATCAGACTCCCTGCTGAGCATGAAGCCTGATGCAGGGCTCTATCTCACCACCTTAAGATCATGACCCGAGCTGAAGTCAAGAATTGGAGGCTTAACTGACTGAGCCACCAGGTGCCCCTCTGGTCTTAATTTCTCTTATCTCTGATCTGATCTTTGCTATTTCCTTCTTTCTGCTGATTTTGAAATTAATTTATTCCTTATTTTTAGTTCATTGAAGTATAAGGTTGTTTATCTGAGATCTTTTTTCTTAATGTGTTTATCACTACAGACTTTTTTTCAGAAATGCTTTTGCTACATTCCATATATTTTGGTATGTTATGTTTTTATTTTCATTTATTTCAAGATTTTTAAAAAAGATTTTATTTATGTATTCATGAGAATACACAGGAGAGAGAGAGAGAGAGAGGCAGAGACACAGGCAGGAGAAGCAGGCCCCATGCAGGGCGCCCAACTTGGGACTTGATCCTGGGTCTCTAGGATCATGCCCTGGGCTGAAGGCAGCATTAAACCGCTGAGCCACCTGGGCTGCCCATTTCAAGATTTAAAAAATTTTTCTTTTGATTTCTCCTTTGACTCGTTGGTTGTTCAGGTGTGTCTTGTTTGACTTCAACGTGTTTGTGAATTTTCCAGCTTTCCTGGTATTATTGATGTTTAGTTTCATATCATTGTGGTAAGAAAAGATACTTGATATGATTTCAACCAATTTGTTAAGACTTGTTTTGTGATCTAGTATATATATGAACTATCCTGGAGAATGTTCCATGTATACTTAAGAAGAACATATATTATGGTGGTGTTGTTGGATGGAATTTTTGGTATATGTCTGGTCTTCTGATTTAAAATATACAGATTCATGGTGTTTTCTGAACTCGAAGAGGGGAAGTCTACTTTTTAAAGCTATGTTACAGAATTTAACTTAGCTTCCGAAATCATTGAAGATATTAAAAATAGGTACATGTGTAATTCTAACCTTACAAATTAGTAAAATTATGAAAATTAGTGATGAGGTGATAACAAATTATATTTCCTTGGTTTGCTTCCATCAAATTTAATTCTAGAGTTGTTCCTGGTTTAAAAAATCCTAAGATAGGAAGGAACTATCTCGCAAAGGATAAAATTCCTTTTGAGGTTTTGAGGTGACAGTGGTGGAGGTGGCAATGGAAATGAAGAAAAGAAGATGGGAAGAGGAAGAGAAAGGGGAGAAAAGTAAATAGCTTGCTTACAAGTTGAAATAGCACTTCTTGGAATGTAGTGCATTGCACTTAGATTTCTTTAGGACTCTACTGGGAAGATATTTGCTCATTTGCATTGCTAGTTAAATAAAATAGAATAATAATAAGTGCTGATGATTTAAAGTTTAGATCTATACAAATCCTATCTAGCCATCATTTAAAAAGATTTATTTATTAGAGAGTGTGAGGGTGTGCACTTGCAGGAGGTGGAGCAGAGGGAGAGAATCTTCAAGTGGACTCCCCACTGAGCGCAGAGCCTGACGGTGATGAGGGGGGACCTCCATCCTAAAACCCTGAGATTATGACCTGAGCCAAAACCGAGAGTCAGATGCTCAACTAACTGAGCCACCTAGGTGCCGCTCCTTCATAGCCATTTTTAATTAAAACTTTCTCCCTCTCAAGCATCTGGTCTTATAAAGGAAAATGATGCAATCAACTTGAGAATGACGATTTGAAGGGACACTCATCAGAATAAATATATCCTGTGATAAACAGAGTAAGTGGAAAACCAAATTCCAATTACCATTCATTGTCCATCAGAGAAATTAAAGATAGTGGGTATGTGTAATTCATGTATCAAAGAAGGCAGCATTTTCTAAGAGGATAAGAGTAGAAGGGGAGGAGGGCGGGGGGTGGGAGTGAATGGGTGACGGGCACTGGGTGTTATTCTGTATGTTAGTAAATTGAACACCAATAAAAAAAAAAAATAAAAAATAAAAAAAAAAAAAAAAAAAAAAAAAAAAAAAAAAAAGAATCAAACAAATTACTTCCATATAACTTAAAGACTTTTTCCATTGCTGAATTTAAGCATCTGGGGAGAATTCCCTGAGCAACTTAAGGCATATTTGAAGATGGGATTGGTCTTTGAGCTTCATGGCCACATGCCAAGGTTCTAACTGCCGCCTTTCCCTGTCAGTGAGATACCGCTTTGGGGTGAGATCTTACATAATCTTGGCAGAGAGCCCCTCATTTTCTGCTTCTGGGTGAGTTGCTGGAGCTGGATTGTTGGTATTCCTGGACTTTGTTCCAGCCTCAAACATAATGATCCTAGACAGTCTGGGGTGGGGAGAATGAGTGCTAGCTTCTAAAAACTATTTTGCAAGTCAGTCAGCTCAACATGCTGGAAAGGGTGCTGAGCTGGGTGTTAGGAAAGTTTGGTTCTTAACCTAGTTCTGCTTCATTGGGTGATCTTGGCTCCCACAATTCAAGTTGAGGCCTCCTTCTTCTAGGCTTAGAAATGCGGACAGAACTTTTAAAAACTTTTTGGAGAAAAGCTAAACCTTAGTTGCATTTTCTTCTTCAGGAATCCCTTCTAGGGTTTTTGAAGCTTGTTTTGGGGGAAAAAAGTCAAACTGAGTGACATCTAAAATCCAGTTTATGTGTTACATTTTAGAGACCTTGATTCTAATACGTATACTGGCAATCTGCTTTGTCATTGAAGAAAACAGGGCAAAGATGGGCTGAATTTCTAGACCACAATCAGGACTTGAAGTGATAATAGAGCCTCAAGTAGTTGAAGTTTTGTTTATGTTATTTTTTTAATCTCCTCCTAAGAGATTCCCCATTTAGATTGCAAAGAATTTTTGCCATGTGATTTTAATGTGTTTGAAAAGATGAGACTCTGATAAATGAAGCACTGGCTCCAGATACAAAGCTGTTGCTGACCAGGCCACTCTGCATTTCAAAGAAGCCTCATATAGATTTTTTTCCCTTTTTTTTTTTTTTTAGATTTTGTTTATTTATTTATTCATGGGAGACAAACAGAGGCAGAGACATAGGCAGAGGGAGAAGCAGGCTTCCTGCAGGGAGCCTGATGTGGGCCTCGATCCTAGGACTCTGGGATCACAACCTGAGTCAAAGGCAGATGCTCAACCACTGAGCCACCCAGGTGCCCCTAGATTTTCTTTTTAACTTAAAATACTGTTATTCCAAGAAATGAATAGTAAATTCTCTGGGCAAAATGTAATAAAAGTCAAGATGAATCTACCTATGTTTCTTTTTCATTTTCTTTTTCTTTTTTTACCTGAAGGATTACAGGCATTTTGGTACCACCTTCCACCAATACAACTGCTACATGCAGTTTAAAAAGGAGAAAAGTCTGACTTTCTGTCTGCTGCTGCAGACATAATAATAGCGATGATAGTGTCTAACACCCCTAGAACCCTGTAGGTACCTGATGACCAAGCTCACCAGGCTCACTAAGCTCTGTAGTCCACATACCTTGTCTTTAATTCTCATAGGCTCCTGGTGAGGAGGTCTTATTATTAGCCATGCTTTACAGATGAGGAAACTGAAGCTTGAGAGATTAATTACCTTGTTTAAAATCTTCTAAGGTTACCAATTATTTTATACTTTTGAGGTTTTTTAAAAAAGATTTATTTATTTACTTGAGATAGGAAGAGGGAGAGAGAGAAGGCATGAGTGGGAGGGACAGAGGGAGAGGGAGAGAGAATCCTAAGCAGACTCCACATCAAGCAAGGAGCCTGACACAAGGCTCAATCTCATGACCCCAATATCATGATCCAGGCTGAAACCAAGGGTTAGATGCTCAGCCGACTGAGCCACCCACATGCCCCTCTTTTTTAAAATTTTAAGTCTACATTTACCAAGCATTCTTTTTATTATTATTATTATTATTTTATCATAAGTGTATTATTTAATCCCCATCACTGAATTTGTCCATTTCCGCCACCCATCTCCCCTCTGGTGACCATCAGTTTGTTCTCTATAGTCAATAGTCTTATTTCTTGGTCTGCCTCTCACTTTTTTCCTTTGCGTGTTTGTTTTGTTTATTAAATTCCACACAAGTGAGATCATACAGTATTTGTCTTTCTCTGCCTTATTTCCCTAGCATAATACTTTCTAGATGTATCCATATTGTTACAAATGGCAAGATTGCATTCTTTTCCATGGCTGAATAAGTTCCGTAGTATCTGTGTGTGTGTACACACACCACATCTTCTCTATCTTTTCACCTATCCATGGACACTTGGGCTGCTTCCATAATTTGGTTATTGTAACTAATACTGCAGTAAATATAGGGGTGCATGCATCCCTTTGAATTGGTGTTTTTTGTATTCTTTGGATGAATACCCACTAGTGTGATTGCTGGGTTCTAGGGTAGTTCTATATTTAATTTTTTGAGAAACCTCTGTTTTCTACAGTGGCCACACCAGTTTGCATTCCCACCAAACAGTGCAAGAGGGTTCCTTTTTCTCTACATCCTCACCAACACTTGTCATTTCTTGTGTTTTTGATATGAGCTGGTGTGAGGTGATATCTCAATGTGGTTTCTATTTGCATTTCTCTGATGATGAGTGATGTTGAGCATCTTTTCATGTGTTTGTTGGCCATTTGTATGTCTTATTTAGATAAATGCTTCTTAATTTGTTCTGCCCTTTTAAAAATTGGACTATTTGGTTTTTGAGCCAAACATTCTATTGAATTCTATATCTCTTGCCTATAAATTTCCTTTCCCTTTTTTCGGCTGAGTATTTGCCATTGAATGGCTCCAGCTAGGAAGTGAGATCAAGTATTTTCATTTCCTAGTTTTCATGGAACTTATACTGATGAAGACAGTTGAGAAATAGTATGTTGCAAGTAATTCTTCAAAATATACGATTTAATGTGACCCAGTAAATGATTTTAAGTATCAGAAGGGTCCATTTTGTCATATGGACTAGATTTTAAAAGGGTTTATCCTATTCTAAGAAAATCCTATGTAAGAGACTCTATATTTATTCAAACAAAAAACGATGAAGTGGTTATTAATTATTCACTTTACAAAACATCTGCTTAAAAAGATTAATAATGGGCCTCTTGAATGTGATGTTCCTCTAACACATTTGGCACAATGATTTGGAATGGATTTAGAATCTCAGAATTACGTTTGGAGGGCGGGAAATGAATGTCTGGCTTTTGTGTTTATGAAACAGGGTTGACATGTTGATTATGGGAACTGGGAGTAGATGGGAACTCTGTACTTCCCACTCAATATTGGTTTGAACCTGAGACTTCTCATATACAGTTTATTAATTTTAAAAATAAGAAATTGCCTTATTAGAATTTCAATTCTGTGACTTGATATTTGTGTGATCTTGAATGAATTATTTTATCTCTGAGTTTTTGGTGTTTATTCTGTAAAATGAAGATAATAATAGATTCCATACCAATATTGAGAAGATTAACTGAACATATCTATATACCTGTATCTATGTCTAATTTCCCGACTCATGCTGAGTACTCAAAGAGATTGCTGGTTCCTTATCCTTAAGTTACCTTATGTCACATGTGAGGGACATGGTGAGTTTAAAGCAGAACAAGACTGAATCCAAATATTCAGTCCTGTTTAATGCATTTTTCATAATCTCACACACTTCTGAGAAACCCAGCTTTGCGTGCAGTAAGAGATTCCTGTCTGTGCATGTTGTAACTTGTGTGACCTGCGTCATGGGGGATGCTCACCGAGTTGGTTGACAGAAGAACCTATTTGGTGGATTTCATTTGTTAAGATCAACTGTGGTAAATTGTACCAGGCACATTTTCAGGCCCTGTTCAGTTTCCCCATAATCATTTTCAAAAGCCTTAAGCTGTAAGGAGGCCTCATAAGCAGTGTGATAAGGAACAATAGAGTCTTCTCCACCAGAAAGCCTAACTGTGCTCCGTAGTCTGGGAGCAGACTTGAAGCCTAGTGGTTCTGACAGGTGAAAAGCTGTGCCCTTTAGTCATGGATGAGCCACTTCCAGAAAACGATAATTCACTCTATCTTTTGGATGGTTTAATTGCTTAACTGCCAGATGGTTTCTTCTGGTCCCTTCTAACTTTATTATTTTTATTCTCTAAATTGCAAGCACGACTATTCTACAAAGCAGAGGTTTTAGCCTTTTGGCATCAAGAACTGCTTTAAAAATCTGATGAAAACCATGGGCCTGCTCCTCAAAAGATACACGCACACACACACACACACACACACACACACACACAGCAACCTTTGCAGTATGTTTAAATTGAACTTCAGAGAGCAAAACTCTGCTGTAAAAAGCCTCAGGCATCAAGAATACCTACACACATGAAGCAAAACTAATATTGGAAAATAAAATAAATACCAAGCAGTTGCTTCTTTCTTTTAAGAAACTGAATCCCTAAAATAAGCCACCTTCAAGAAAAATATTGAAACCAAAGGATTATTTCTTACTGCAACTGAGGAGGATTGGTTTTGGGCTGCCTCATAGATCCATGTGTCAAGAATGATGAAGGGTCAGTTAGAACTGTTTCAGCAAAAGTGCACAAACAACGAAAAAACAGCAAAAATGCCTCACCTAACTCTAGCAGAACAAAGACAACCAATATTTAAAATATGTATTTAAATAATAATTCTTGAGAAAGCATAACTTTCTCTTTCCTTCTATCCCAAAAGGCTTACTGAGGCATTATTGGGGCTTTAAGAAACATGTCTAGAAAACACAGCACACACTGTAGCAAAATATCTGATAGGGTGCTTCAGGATGGAAATTTCCAGGTGGGAAACATGGGGTCAGATAAACTATTTGGTACATGTAACCACCTGGAAGATTGTTTTGAGAGGCTGTATGAGAGTGAGGCAAGAATTGGATATAGTTACATAGAAAGCTATTTTTCCTTGAAAAACAAATTTTTCTTAAGTGTTACTTTCTGGAAAAATAAAAGTGGTACATGAAGGAAATAATTACAGCCCACCATTTGGGATAACAGTGAACAGTTTAAACAGTCATGGTAATTTAAACAAAAATGAAGGCAGCAGGTAAGGATGCTAGTAGTTTTCTTTCATAATGAGAATTGGATAGATTACGCTTAAAATTGATAAATCAAGAAATAGACATGCCATTCTTAGAAGTGTGTAAACAAAGTACATGGAAAAATATAGGCATTAAAAGTGCTTAGTTTTTGCACTGAGGTTAGAGAATCAGAAGTGTGAGGCAGTGAATAACCATTTTTTAATATGACTTTTTGAAAGTCATATAATGGACCTTTAAAAAACCCCAAGTTTTACACACACACACACACACACACACACACAAAAGCCATGTTTCTGGACCTTCTTGAGTGATTACAAGTTCTGAAAATACTGAACTCCAGTTCAAGCCTGCCCAGACCTAAGAATTGGCTGCCGCCTGACAATGGACTTGTGTTCTTGATTTCCCTCCCTCAGTCATTCCCCCTCCACCTGGTGGCCTCCCTAACACTTTTGTGTTTTTCAGCCTTCCCTTCCATGAATGTTTTCGTGTTACTGTATGTAAAGAATGCTTACTTGAGGGGTGCCTGGGTGGCTCAGTTCGTCAAGCGTCTGACTCTTGGTTTCAGCTCAGGTCATGATCTCACAGTTGTCAGATGGAGCCCTGTGGTGGGCTCTGCACTCATGGGGGAGTCTGCTGAAGATTCTCTCTCTCTCTCTCCCTTGCCCCTCCCTCCATGCACTCTCTCTCTAAAATAAATAAATAAATCTTAAACACAAACAAAAGAACACTTGCTTGCAATAGTTCCATTATCTTTTATTCCAATTGCCATTTCTTCTTTTAGTTCCATTATAATTTTTAAAATTATATATTTTTAAATCATGCATATTGTGTGATCCTAATCATACAGTATTGTATCTCTAAAGCTGTCTGGAGGTATCTGGAATTGTGTTCACTGAAAATAACATGGGCTAATTTGGGAAGAGAGATAGGGGTGATTTATTGCTTTCTTACTCTGTGATTTTCTGTATTGCTTGACTTTCTTTAAGTAAAAAGACTATTATTTTTATAAAAAACAAAGTCAAAACTTAAAAATAATTTCATCCATTCCCTAATTCATTTTGAAGTTCTACTTGTAGGAAAAATATGTCTTTTTTCTTTTTACTATACCATGTAATTTGTTGTAGGACTAGTTCCTTACCAAGCTAAACCTGTAAGTTTTATCCAACTATATTTGCAAGTATGTAAACTTTCTGAGGTCAAATAGTGTGTGTGTGTGTGTGTGTGTGTTCATAGCTATACCCCAGTTACCTAAAGCAGTGCCAGGCACATGGTAGGCCTTCAGGAAACATCTTTTGAAAGACTAAATGGATAAAGAACTTGGAATATCTTTTATAAGAAATCATTTGGTAAAAAGTGTTTATAAGAAGTACACCAATGTTACTAAGTATTCATCAGGCCCTTTTGAAGGAGCTCAAAATATCTGATAATTATATTTTCTCTAAGAACAGTTTTATAAGGCAGATATCAGGGAGTAGAATTTGGTTACATAACTAGCCTTGATTGTTGTTCCCTTCCAGGGCTGCTGACTAGGGTGAAATGGGTGTGGCGCACATTGCCTTTTCAAAGGATCAGTGTAGGGAAACAATGACTCACATTGTAGTGACAAATAGAAATGACAACCCAGATCAAAAATACCTAATCTATTGGTGAACCTAACTGAGAACTACAAAGGGTGGCAGGGGAGTCACCATGGGCCTAGTGTTGAGTAGTTCCCAGAACCCATGGCTCTGACTTTGGCAGGATCCCTGATACCCACTTCTTTCTTCTTCTTTTTTTTTTAAACTAAATTATAGTTGATATACAATATTAATTTTCAGTGTACAACATAATGATTTGACAATTATATACATTATGAAATACCACCATAAGTGTAGTTACCATCTGTCAGCATACAAAGTTTTCAGAATATTATTGACTACATTCCCTTTGCTGTACTTTTCATCCCAATAACTTATTTATTTTATAAGTGAAAGTTCCCTGCTTCTGTTTATTCCTTAGGCTCTATGGACTGGATCAATTTCCCTTTTCTCTGTAAGCCATGCCTGGCTATGGGATAAGACCATCCCTGCTTCTTCCCTGATGCATGACATTCTCCTTGTCTCTCTGCTCCTATAACAGTTTGGATGCAAGAAAATGTGCTAGTTTAGAGTTTGCATTCCAGATTAGACAGACTTAGGTTTGAACCCTTTGCTGACTTATAGGTTTAGATTAGGCACTCAGTGTCCCGAATGCCTCTGTCTTCATCTATAATAGTATCTACCTATAGTATTATTGTGAGTGACTAAGTAAAAATATCCATGCAAAGCACTTAGAACAGTGTCTAGCAAACAGGAATCGCTCAAGCGTTAGCCACTGCAGCTGGCATTGCCACAAGTATTTGTCTATACATTTGTCTCCTTTAGTAATGAACTTTGCCAGGACAGAGATTGTGTCTTAGTCATCTATAGAATTCCATTTGCCTGGAAACATAACTTGAGTGTAGGTGTTGGTCAATAAATCTTTGACTAATAAATAACCGCATATAGATAAATGTAGATAATATATGTATTCATATGTATTCACACATATGAATATATATAACATATATAGATACATGATTCTGAATGAGATAAAATGGCCTTTTGAAGCTCTAGTTTGCTTATGAACATGGATAGCATTATTAGAATACTTATGCATAGCACTATTAAAACCTTGATTTGAATTATATTAGAGATTTCCCCTCATCATAGTTGGAACTTTTCTAAGTTTACTTACTTCTGGCCTCAAGATACCTGGGTATCTTCAGGGCAAGACTCAATCCTCAAGAAAGGAGATTGCAATTCCATGTGCCAGGAATGTCACTTCTCTGGGCCAATTTTGGATTAAGCTGAAGAGAGAGGATGAAGTGCTTTGGGACAACTGGGGGCAGGGATGTGCTGCTGGTCACTCCTTATTGGAATGTCTCTTCTATGTTGTTCAACTCCTCCCTAGGGCCAGATTGTTTTTATAGTAGGGAACTTGATGGGTAGTAACACTGACACAAAATGAAAACCCAAGAAGGTGGGATGGAAGAACCAATTTGGGGGGGAACAAAATTTAGCTATTGAAATTGTGAATCTTAGTTGATACTGTATTCAAGTGGATGTATCCAGAAGACAGGGGAGATAATAATATTATGGAAGTAAACAGGTAGCTGATGCCACCAAATGCCATGAGAGATCACAGAGGCTGAGGACTGAGAAAAGGCAGTGTGAAGTCATTTAAAGCTGTTTGAAGCCATCTCTTTCTGGATATTTGTTCATTTCTGGTGTGCATGTCATGCTGTATTATTGGCAAAAAAATCACACAGTCTAGTTAAGATAAGAGTTGGTTTTGATTCTACAAATAAAACCGGGGAGTTGAGAATATTTTATCAGGGATATCCGTAATAGATCTCTGTCTCTGCATCCAGGACAATGTCCATTGAATCTTATTCCATCAGCTCACCATCATCTTTTCACAACTTGCTCTTGGCACAGAAGTCAGCTCCTGGGGATGTAACTGGTGACTTTGATGAGCTCGTTTTCATTCATGTGCAGAAGTAATATTCAGCTATTCAAGTGTTAAGAACTGGGACCACTGGAGCAGACCACAAGTCAAAAAGAAAGAGGAAAAGGAAAAAGATGTGTAAAATTATAGCTGAAAGATTAAGAGAGGGTTTTGTGAAAATGGCAAGTTGGAATGGAGAGAGGGCAGCAGTGGAGGCAGGGAAATGCAAGGTGCTAGAGGAAGCAACAGGGAATAAAATGCAAGAGGAGAGATGACGGAACGATATGGAGAGATTGGGAGCTTAGTGTGGAAAATGATACCATCTTCCTCCGAGCCTTGAGAGAAGGAAGAAATGGCACAAATAGAGTCAAGGCCATTCTTTAGTATCAGGACACTTGAGAAATCGTCACATTATTGCTATATAATTACGTATCAATAAGATGACCATTTTTTAGGTTATTATTGTATATCTCACACTGTGCTACTTTAATTTCCATGGCAATCATTTTGGTTGGTGTTATCACCATTTTACAGGGGAGTAAACTGAGGCTGAGACAGAGTAAATAACTTGTTCAAGGTAAGGAGATAGCCCGAGCCCACACATCTGTCAGTCATCCCAATGTATCATTTTGCCAGTTAGGAAAATCTTTGAAGATCTGTTAAGAGCATGAAGTTCTTCCCTCTGATAAAAAAAAAAAAGCACAAAGGCACATATACATCACATTTTACATGCGATTGCAGGAATTTCATGACCCACTGAAACTCATCTATGGACCCCCGTGGATGTGTTGACACCACATTATGAACAGTGAGCCAATTTTCAACAAAATAACCTTTAACTGTGTGTTCACTTTCCAAGTCATCACAATGTGATGCTATTCGAATGACATTTCTGTGGCTCCAGACATTTCTGGATTCCAGCTTTGCAACGTCCTCAGAACCCATTTATTGGCCACAAAAGAAAAGCAGTCCCAGTTACTTTTGTTTTCTCCAAACAGTATTTGTTGTCTTGCCTTGTTCATTATCTTTGGTTTCAAATGACTTTTGGCTATTTTCAAAATTGCAAACCATTCTCAAAGGATTCCATTCCATTAAAGAAATCCAAAAAATATGCAGCAGGCTCAGAAAGGAACTCTAAAGGGGCACTTTGGAAAGGAGTCTATCTGAGGTCAAACCTTGAGATAAGGAACTGTTCTCAAATACAACCATATGATAGCAACACGGGCTGTCTGTGGTCATTCTCTTAATTACAGTGTTCATAGCTCATGTATAAGGTAAGATACACCTTTTATAAATATCACTTTGAAAATATACTATATCTGATTATTATAAGTTATCTAGTAAAATTTACTGCTTCAAGAATTTTTTTTTATTATTGGAAATAGAACTTTGTCCTTGTGTAGGTAAAATTTAATGTCACTTTGCAAATTGAATCCTTCAGTGAAACTGTGTAGAAATAGTCAATGTCACTTGGCCTGTTTGTGTCTATAATCTAGTTAATATTCAATGCTTCTGGGAAGTTACTGAATAACTATACCTATAATAATGTTTTTTAAAAATTGTTGTCATTTCTTGTGGCAATTTTGTGACACCCTCTTTTCTTCTAAAACCTGATTGAAATGTATCTATTTTAAAAATTCATTTTGTTTTGGGAGTATGGTGTTACTCCTTGGATCATTGAAAATAGTTCTAGAACTGTTCATTTAGACTCACTTTGGATGTCTAAGTTATCAATAGCATTAACTAGAAAATTGCTTCTTTCTGACCGCATATCCCTGTGGTGCTTAAAAAAGCCAGGTACCCTCTATTTTGTACATAAATGTCAATATGGAGGAGGGTATGGTTAAAATATCCACAATCTCGTCTTGTGCCCCATCCCACTTAAATGGTGACTGGCTCTGCCGATGTGTGTTTATACCAACTTGATGGGCTTCCCTTCTGGACTGGACTTGAGGGCTGCAGAGATGAGTAGATTTCTCATGTTGCAGCAGACAAATAGGGCACTGATTCTTACTTTTTTTTCATGCCCCCATACACCCATTCACAAGTTCTTATGGGGAACGTAACTTCATCAGTAACTAATTGTGGAGTTATTGATAATACTCCATGTGAACCATAGGGTTGTTTCAAGGCCAGATGCTTGTTCTTACAGTATCACTTTCCTTTTCATGGATAGAGTCATACTAGTGCACTGTGATACTATTGTCAACTACCATTGGCTTAAGAGATAAGTGGATGATGTCTTTCATATTTCCTTAGTACACTTAGTGTCGATTCTTGCTACTCAGGGTATGATCCAGGGACCAGCAACATCAGCATGACCTAGAGCTTTGTTGGAAATGCACAATGTCAGGCCCCACCCCAGACATATTGAATCAGTATTTATATTTTAACTAGATAACTAGGTGATTTGTGTGTATGTCAGATGTTGAGTAACACTGATTTAGATGGTTCTATATAAAGTCCTTCCTATACAGAGAAGTTGCAGAAAATGCTGAATTGCTGTATTTTGGGTGATGGATATTGGAAAAAAAAATCACAGCAGACTGAATAAACACAACATTTCCCTCTTTGGCAAGCATTGGGTATAAATATGTAAAATGGCTAAATTCTGGTATTTGACTCATTCAATTTAGCCTTTAGAATTGGTTATTTTCCCATTTCCATTGCTTTTTATGTTGAATTTGGGCTCTCTTCCGGCTCAAGTGGTGAAACTAACTAAGGCTCATCATCCACATCAACATTTTTAATTTGCTCCTCATGGAAACAAGATTTGGTGGTTTCATCTTATATGAAACCACAATTTTTATGAAGTAATCTAGTTTCAGCCCAAATCAAAGGCAAGGATTTTTTTTTTTTTTTTTAAGATTTTATTTTATTTATTCATAGAGACAGAGAGAGAGAGAGGCAGAGACACAGGCAGAGGGAGAAGCAGGCACCACACAGAGAGCCTGACGTGGGACTCGATCCCGGGTCTCCAGGATCACGCCCTGGGCTGCAGGCGGCGCTAAACCGCTGTGCCACCGGGGCTGCCCCTTTTTTTTTTTTTAAGATTTTATTTTATTTATTCATAGAGACAGAGAGAGAGAGAGGCAGAGACACAGGCAGAGGGAGAAGCAGAAAGGCAAGGATTAAAGATATGACCAACTGACAAAAAAATATATGGTTAGCTCCAGATGCAATTGCAAATGCAAAGTGCTGTGTCTAAAAAAAACATTCCAAAACTGCAGAACCCTGAAGGTCTAGGTGGAGTTCCAGATAGCACTCTATTATGTCCTAGGCCATTGTTTGATAGAATGTGGAAGTGAACCCCCCCATCTCTCTTACTGTGCTGGTGGGAGAATAAATTGGTATAAGTCTTGTAGAATAAAATTTTGGTAAACATGCATCAAAAAGCCTTAAAAAATGAATATTCTGTGATCTAGCAATTCCAGTGCTAAAATTTACTTAAAAATAATCATATGTATAGATTAGTAAGTGCAGTGGTATGTTGATTCTATGAAAATCTGACTACAGTATCTATAGGAAACAAAAAGAATGCTTCTGTTTGCCTGCCATTGGCACTCGTCCTTCTGCTCTCTGTAAACCCTACCCCCACTCCCAAGGCTTCCTCAAAGTAATTGAAGGTCTTTCAGTAAGTCATTTCATCCTACCTGGGGCTCATTTTACTCATTTGGACAAGAAGTTTGGGATAAAGGCAGTGTTTCTGTCTACATAGTATCTATGTAGACAATCTGGGTGAGAATCATTTCACCTGCTTGTATGAACTGCAGGTTTCTGGGCCTGAGTCATCACAACACCCCATGAAGGAAGGATTGTTTTATTTTTATTGAGAGGAAACCGAGGCTCAGACATTCATTGTATATTTGGAAAGAGGTTAGTGCTGTGATTTGAATCCACTTCTACTGATTTAATTCCACTGCTTATTCTGTCACTCTAGGTGCTAAGAAAACAAGCAAATGGATAGGTGCTGTGTCTGCCTTTGTGAGCTCACATCCTAGCAGGGAGGATTTTGAGGACTATTGTCACAAACCCCACGTTGCTTCCTAAAATGACTTTTTTTGGTGAAAATGCTTTTATAAATCTTTAGTTTACTACCATGGAAATAGGTTTAGTTTTAGGGTTTTTTCCCCTTCCTTTTTTTTTTTTTTTGAGTTTTAGAAAGAGATTCTGTTCTCCAATATTTAGTATTCAATAGCTAATGAAAATACTACATCTCACTTTTAAGTTACAGACCTTTCTTTACTAGGAATGCATATTTCTCTGCTTGGAAAGATGGTGCTGCTATGAACAAGAACAAGTCTGACTCTTATTCTGTAGGTCATGTCTGCTCTCATCAGATCTGTAAGCCTTGCCTTTATTCCAGGAGACCTGTGGTTTTATGCCTAGTAGTTTCATCTCTAGTAGTTGTGGGTTTGGTATCGCCTTCAACTGTGCTGTTCTGTGTTCTACCTCCATTATACTTCCTGAGTATCTTTTCAACTGTTAGGAAAGAATAAATCTCCTTTAAAGCATTTATTAAAAAATTTTTATCCATCGAGCACCTCTTATGTGCCTGGCTAGCCCTGGGCAAAGCCATGGGGCCAACCCAGTGAACAAATCACCCAAGGACTGGTATCCTCATGGATTAAGAGCACTTTTTTAGCAGGCTACTTTAAAACTCTTTCCCCCTCATTTTGTTAAATGTTTAACTTCACTCTAAGATTTAGTTGATTATGAAAAAAATTAATTAAAGTTTTGTAATATAATCTAACTCATTTGAACTATTATAGTGTGCAACATTCTGTACAATTTAAAGCATTACTTCCAAAGAGGAAGACATGTATTAACTCCCTATGTTAAAACTGTGAATTAACTTTTTTTTTTTTTTTTTTTTTTTTGTAAACAGACTCAAAGAATCCAGTTGCTTTGAAAATCCTGCCATGCTATTTAATGCTCTTTCAGTATATTTGATCTTCAGTTTTATGGGCTGCTTTGGTTAGTGATGGTAATAGCAGGGAATTATTGTACCCTTCAAGGGGATGAAAGGAAGAATGGAAATGATTAAAAGTAAGTTAGCTTTTCCATGCACAGGAGGTAGGAATAGTGAAGAAGCAACAATACATGCTTAAAATGATTAAGTAATTTACTAGGGCATTTTGAAGCCTCATTAAAAATTAACAAATTGATCTTAATGCATTGCATCTCATTCTTTTGGCAGGTTGCCCAGTGCCTTGAGGCTTTGGCTAATGGGCCCAGACGATAATCTCTACCAAATGGCAGTAACCTAACATTGGAAAAATCCTCTCTCCTTTCTGTTAATTCTACTGATGTAAAGACAGAAAAAGGTGGGCTCTTAGGGCGATTTTCACAAATTTTTAACTTTAATTTTTGATTGCACAGAGAAGAAATCTACCAAGTTTTGCTACCATATCTGGGATTTGTTGGCTCATGATGAGATTATAAATGCTTTTGCTGAACATGTAAATTAGATCAGAATAAAAAGTCTAGATAGTTTTGAGCTGCTTAAATTCACCATAATGGCATGGGAAATGCAAGACAGGTGAGGCAGCATGGCCATGTTGTGACCCCATAGCAGGTTTAAGGGTTTAAGTCAGAGCTCTGGCCTTGTCCTATTCATTCCCGCTCAGGGACCAGCATCCTCTGGGTGTTTGTTGCACTCATATCAGCAAATCAAGGAGCTTATTGTGAATATCTGTTCTCTGATCAGTAGTTTATCTGCATAGGACACCAAGCTTCTCTTTTTTTTTTTTTTGCACCCATCATTACTTTTTCTGAAAATCTATGCTACCAAGAGTAATTGAATTAGAAAGATCCCTAAAAGGGTCTGATTTAAATCCATGCCTTTTAAGCTTGTTTTTTTTTTTTTTTTTTTTTTTTTATCCCTGTTTTAGGCTATGGCTTGCCTAAAGACCTTGAACTAGAGCATGGAAGAGAGTTATACCATGTCTCCTCCATTTGCTCATTAGTTTCTCTCCCCTAAACCTTGATCAAATTCTTCTACCTTATTAATTTATTCAACCTGTGTATGCACACATACACACATTCAGTGTATCCTCTACTATTTCTAGTTATTCATTTATAAGTGGAGGGATAATTTAGTGATACTTATTTTATCTTATTATCTTTTTATCATAATAAATATACTCCTTAATCCTCATCACCTATTTAATCTGCCCCCTCTCCCACCTCCCCTCTGGTAATTATTAGTTTATTTTCTAGAGTTAAGAGTGTGGGTCTTGGTTTGCCTCTCTCTCTCTCTCTCTCTCTCTCCCTCTCTTCCTATTTTTTCCTTTGCTCATTTGTTTTGTTTCTTAAATTCCATATATGAGTGAGATCATTGTTTTTCTCTGAGTGACTTATTTTATTTAGCATTATACTTTCTAGCTCCATACATGTCATTGCAAATGGCAAGATTTCATTCTTTTTATGGCTGAATAATATTCCATTGTTTATACTATATCTTCTTTATCTATTCATCTATTGATCGGCACCTGGACTGGCTTTTGGCTGCAATAAACATAGGGGTACAAGTATCCCTTTGAATTACTGTTCTTATATTTTTATAAACTTATTTTATTATTTTTAAAAGATTTTATTTATGAGAGAGAGAGAGAGAGATTGAGAAAGAGAGAGAGAGAGAATGAGCAGGGGGGAAAGGTAGAGGGAAAGGGACAAGCAGACTCCCCACTCAGCAGGAAGCCCAATACAGGCCTGGTTCCTAGAACCCTGAGATCATGACCTAAGCAGAAAGCAAAAAATTAATCAACTAAGCTAATCAGGCATCCCAGTATTTTTGCATTTTTTTTTTAGTAAATATCCAGTAGTGCAACTACTGGGTCACAGGGTAGTTCTATTTTCAATTTTTTTTTAGGAACCTCCATACTGTTTTCCAGAGTGGCTACATCAGTTTACATTCCCACCAGCAGCGCAAAAAGGTTCCTTTTTCTCCACATCCTTGCCCATACTTGTTGTTTCTTGTGTTGTTGATTTTAGCCATTCTGACAGGCGTGAAGTGATATCTCATTGTGGTTTTGATTTGCATTTCCCTAATAATGAGTGATGTTGAGCATCTTTTCATGTATCTGTTGGCCATTTGGAGGTCTTCTTTGGAGAAATGCCTATTCATGTCTTCTGCCCATTTTTAAATTGGATTATTTGGAGTTTTGGGGGGGGGGTATTGAATTGTATCAGTTCTTTGTGTATTTGGGTACTAACCTTTTATCAGATATGTCACTTGTAGTAAATTCTCCCATTCTGAAAGTTGCCTTTTAGTTTTGTTTATGTTTCCTTTGCTGTGCAGAAACTTTTTATTTTGATGTAATTCCAATAGTTTATTTTTGATTTCCCTTACCTCAGGAGACATTGAAAAAAAAGTTGCTATGGCTGATGTCGAAGATGCCAGTCTCTTAGGATTTTTATAGTTTCAGGTCTCACATTTAGGTCTTTCATCCATTTTGAGTTTATTTTTGTGTGTGGTGAAAGAAAGGGGTCCAGTTTCATTCTTTTGCATGTAGCTGTCCAGTTTTCTCAATACTATTTGTTGAGGAGACTTTTTCCCTATTGTATATTTCTAGTTACTTATTTTTATGTGGGTGGATAATTGGGGATACTTTTGAAGCAACCTTATGGATATGTCTTTGAAGCATTAAAAAAAAATTCCCCAATACTCCTAGTCAACTCATCCATACCTTATATATTAGCAGTACTTTTTCTAGTAGCATGCACTTTTGAGTATTTTGAAAGCTACCATTTTAGTTTTTTTTAAAGATTTTATTTATTCATGAGACACACACACACACACATACACACACATACACACACAGAGGTAGAGACACAGGCAGAGGGAGAAGCAGGCCCCATTCAGGAAGCCCAATGTGGGACTTGATCCTTGGGTCTCCAGGATCAGGCCCTGGGCTGAAGGTGGTGCTAAACCACTGAGCCACCCGGGCTGCCTGCATTTTAGTTTTCATAGCACTATTACACAACTGTCTTTTCCCACTCATATTTCATGGGTTTACATAAAATTTAATTGATCATACTTGATTAAAATAACCAGTGTGATTAGAATTTACAGTTCTGAGAACATAAACAAGTGACAAGACAGGTTAGGAGAAGTGTGCCCGGGTAGCAGAGGTGGGTGTAGTAGCTCTAAGTGTGAGTTAATCTGGTGATATGATTAAGAGGAGATGCAGTAAGAGAGTTATAGTAACTGACATTTATGGAGGGTTTGTTCTGGGCCACACCCTGAATTAATCACTTAACATACAGTCTCTCATTTCATTTTAACTGCGACTATGAAGGTATTATTATCCCCATTAATACAATGGGGAAAAATACCTCCTCTAACTACCTGGTCCAAAGTCACCACGCCAGCAAGTAGCAGAGCAGAAAAAAACTAGATCTGGCTGTCTCCAGAAACTTTCTTTTTAACCATCACTCTGTATTGTAATAATGCATGTTGACTACAACTCAAGGAAATTCACGCCTATAGAAGAGACCAATGCAGATATCACCAATGAGATCTCTACCTCAGTGAAGAACTATCACTTTTCCCTACTTGGTGTCAGTTTGTTACTATCCTGGTTACAGGAGTTCAGGAGAGAAATTTTGTTGAAGGAGCCTGGGAGACCGCAGGCAAGGCCTCTTAGGTTCTGCATAAAGGAGGCAAATAAACAAAATGTCTCCTCCTGCTCCAAGTTACTGATTAGAAAGTTTACAATTTCTGGAGTGAATGATGTCAGGTTTAATATATATGCAGGACTTACAAAAATTCTGCCAGCTGGCAAATTTCGAAGCTGGGAACATGGAGACTTGATAACAGACATTTGTTTTCTTGTGGTTTTTTTGTCCTGTTGCTCCACCTTGTTCAGTTTAAGTCTTTCAGTCTTGATAAAAGCTTTGATCTTTGATTAGAGAGAATAGTTAGGCTAATTAGGCAATGTTTGTGGGTTTTATTGGCGATCTAGGCAGTGATATGTATATGGCTAAACTGTTGGGTTAACCTGATTTCCCATATATTTTTTTTTCCACTTTTCCTACCTTCAGGAATTAAAGCGTACTTTAAAACTGAGTTTAAACTGAAAAATTGACCTTGACTTCATGACGCAAGTCTTAGAATTAAGCCAGCCATTTGTTTTGGGAGGCTGCTAGAGCTGGCTTGCTTGATCCTCATTCTGTTTAACAAAATCAAGGTAATCCTGGTTTAAAAGATTTTTGGAATCTCCTTTACCAGAATGGGATGCTCTTGCTCTTTCCTTAAAATATTTTGGCATTCCATTCCATAGAACACCTTTATCATCAACATATTTATTTTATACTTTTTGCATATTTTCATGCATGAAGAAATGACTTCTCTCCTTCTTGCCTCTGAGTGGTAACATAGATCAGCTAGTTTAGCCAGAAAGCCTCTCCCTCCTATAGTGCTGTGCTGGTGAAGGCTTAATAATAGGCTCTCCATGGAAAAAAAAAGCCAATGCCCTGACACGGATTGGTAGCATTTGATGATTTCCATAGTGTAAATACTCTCCTCATGGCCTATGTGAAGCTACCACCCTGACACCACTGAATGTGGGGTTGGGAAGAGATGTGTACAATCAGCTCTCGAGAGCTGGTCTGAGCCAGCTTCACCCCTTCTGTCCTTGAATAAAATAGTACAGTTGTGTGGGCTCACTTCTGACAATATCGGCCAGTGAGAAGGCAATGAAAAGCTTCCTCTTGCAGTACTTCCTTGCTGAGTTTTCCAGTTATTGCTCTATCAACTCTTTTACTTATGAGTTCGAATGCCCTTGAAAGAGAAGGATTTTGTTTTAGGGCTTACTTGTGCCTGAATGAATGTGCTTATATACACATATAAATTTATGGTAGAATATTTATATTTACATATGTAAATTGATTTTTCTTTTCTGTTTGTCTTAGGCTCTGGCTTTTGGTGTGAGCCTACCATGTATTCCTACTGTTTTCAAGGGTCTCTAGCCTTGTCTGTCCAACTGGCTCTCCTCAGCTTCCTGAGTAGTGAACTTGGTAATAAAATCAACTGAAGCATAAGTCAATCAGTTTCAACTTTCTTTCCCACTCTGTCCTCACAGATTTCCCTGTGCAAACTGTTCCTGTTGGTGAGGACAGGCTGCAGTGTCTGTGATTTTTTTTGCAGAAGGGGCAAAACTATGCTAATGTGATACCAGCCCACAATTTTATGCAAGGCCTTCCAACCATTTGAACAGGATTCCAGGTGCAAGTAAGGTGATTCAAATGATCTTTTAATGACATAATGAAATAGGGTTAACTTTCTGATGCAGTATCTTCTGTTTTTCCTGTCATGTCCTGAAGCTCCCTGTATTAAGTTGTTTAACATCAGCAGGATGAAATCTAGAAGAATACTACCACCCGCTGGTCTTTCCTTTTCAGGACAGGATTTTCAAATTTCAGGTAGGTTTGCTCTTCTTGGATAAGCCTTTCATCCTTTTATATTTGGTACAGAGAAGACCACCGCCAAAATGATGCTGGCGGCTCACACTTTGATAATCCTGTCTGCCTCAAATGCCTAGAAATGATAGACGAGATATGGTAAGAGAAGAGAACAGAAAATAAGTGAGAAAAGACATGCCTGGCTCAAAAAACAAAATAAATATTTTGGGGGAACTCAAAATGTTCCAGAAATGCCCGAGAGTGAGCAAAGTGGATGCTGTTCTCTTTGAAGTTTTTCTTGAATGTTCCCTTCTCAACAAGCCTTTTCTGGACACTGAGCTAAAGCAACTTCGCTTTCCTCCCACCCGACAAGCACCACTCTTCTCCCTTGCTTCATTTTCATCCTTGCCATTTGCTTTCTGTTTTCTTTTTTTATTATTTATCTATTTAATATTTTATTTAAATTCAATTTGCCAATATGCCACTTGCCTTCTAACCAACTAAATATTTTACGAACTTATCATACTGTCAGCGTCAGGAGGGCAGGGCTTTTGTCTCTCAAATATTTGTGAGTGAGTAAATGAACAATAACACATGCAAAGTAGCATCTAGCAAAGTACTAGTATGTAGTAAATATTCAATAAATATTCTTGTTGTTATCATTATTATTACGATTATTATTACCAGAAGAGTCTTGATGCTGGCATGGTCTGATGTTTCCTACCTCATTTCTCTCTCTGTATCTGCCTCCCATCCCTCTGCTGCCTTTGCCTCTGTATTTACTGCTCTTTCTTCCTCCAATGTTCTTTCTTTTTCTACCTCTGTTCAGTATTGGATCTAGTGCCTTGAGCCTGTGGAGAATAGCAGAGGCCACGGCAGACAGCCCAGTTTCTCTGTTTGGGCTGCATGCAAGTGTCTGGTGGCTGGTAGGAGAGAGGGCTGGTGGGGGAACAAGAAAGCTCATGGCATGGATAGAGGAGTAAAGCCTCTTCTTATCCCTCCCCATGCCCACAGGGTTTGATGTAGTGAAAATTGTTGAGGAATTTCATTTAGCAAGAGTTCTTTCAGCAACAGGCACCCCTGTGCTAATGGGTACTGGCCACCCACTAGTTGTGAGGAACCATTGCATTATAGATCCGGACTAGCCTTGGAACGTGCTCTGGTCTGTTTGCGCTGCTGCAGCCTTGTGGGACTAAACTGGGCTCTGGGGCTGGACAGGCTACTGTTTAACCAGCTCTGTGACTTTTTGAAGGTCACTTAAACTTTCTGAGCCTCATGTTCTTCAATTATAAAATAGGAATTATGCTTGCTTTGCAGGTTGTTAGGACATTGGGAATTTGGTCAGTTAAAAGCTTTTTTTTATTTTTATTTTTATTTTTATTAAGCCTCTACTATGTGCCAGACCTGTGTTAGACAATGGAAATTCAATAGTGAGCAAGAGAAATACTCTCTTTGCCCTCATGGGATTTCTAATCTGACTGGGAAAACAGATATTAAATAGTGGATGGCACAGAGGAGGGCCTCAAAAAATGATAGTTACCTTATGACTCATTTAAAAATGAGGGCATTGCAGTACCAAGAGGTTAAGCAACATGCTCCAAATAGCACTGTTACTGCTGGCAGGGTCAGAACTTTATGGCAAAGCCTACCATGAAAAGTCAAGTATCTGTCACAGAGGCTGGTGGTGGTGCTCAGAACCCTAGTGATGTCATTGGACCTTTTGATTCATTCTGAGGTAGCATTTCCTGACTGAAGTAGCTGGGTCCTTCCAGCATTGCCGGGTATTCCCAGGTTAGACTTCCTTTAGGTCAACTGGAAGAATTTAAAAGCTACATATAGTTCATTTTATGTGAAATTTGTTATGCTTTTATAGGTTCTTGGAAAATCTGCACAAATGTCAGTAACAGAAGTCAAGGGCTTATGTTTAAGTGAGCATCGATCTGTATCGACCACAGAACTGGTACTGACGAGAAGGTCCATTTTGTAATTCAGTGACTCTCACTAAAGGACTCACAGGAGAAATTTGAGAATTTAGAGCCAACAACAATTTTGCTTCCTCTTTTCCAACAATGAGAGCTATGTGAATAATCATGTTTGTCTTTTTGCACAGCCTGCCAAAAGTCTTGGACTCAAAATTCATGTCCAGTCACAGGGAATGCATAAACCCTTGAAGTTGGCAAATATTTTCCTTCTTGTCTGCTTGGTTCTGATATATCTTTCATTTCTATTCTTTTTGTTTTTTTTTTCATTCTATGTCCTGTAACTTGAGCTCATATGCCAAAATAAAGTGTTTAAAACTGCTTTCTTTTGTAGGGCAGAAATTGCCAGTATGGGACAAAAAATAGAAGCATTGAGGGTGGTAGTCAATGGACAACTGTGTTGGACAACTGTGTTGTCATAAACCTCTTCTACCAGGTATCGATAGACTGTTTTGCTGCTGATGGAGTGAAGTTCAAGGACCTATGATCTCTTGGTTGACCTGGATCTGATCTCAAAATGAATGCCTTCCAGTACTTTCCTTCTGTCTTTGTGTACATTTGCCGGCATATCAGATGAGGCATAACAGTTAAAAGCTTTTTCGGCCCCATATTTCCCGTTTATCAAGCTTTGTCAGGTCAGTTTAGTCTTGGCTTCCAGTATGCTTGCTGGGATTACGATTTTGTTCTCAGTGACCAGAGCTACCTTTACCTCTATTTTCTTTACCTTTGTGTACTAAGTTCATGTCAGTTTTCTGTAGCAAGGCATATTTTCTGCAGAATCGGCTCTTCCCTGCTGTTCTTATTGCTGTTGAGAAGAACAAATAAAACATTTGGACTCAGCTTTCAAATAGGAATAGATTTCTATCAAGTAAAGCTCTAAAAACAGCATAAAACTACCTAGACTCTCCCACCTCTCCAGCCTGGGGACAAAAATGAGGTCACAATAAAAATCACAGAGCAGCCAATTTCTGGCCCAGCACAATTAGGGATAGTGCTGTAAGCCAGGGCTTTTCCTAGTTGCAGGGGTTGCTGGCTTGCCCACAATCTGCTCACCAAAGCCCACAGATGATCTGTCTGTTTTTGCTTCGGGGGTCCTGCTGATCTCACTGCTGCTTCCTTTTCTCTATTTCTCCAGTGATCCTCCCCTGACTCGTATTCTTGGGAGCCCTTTTGAGGACAGTTTTTCTGGCACTCTGTCTGCCTGGCCACAGGACTGGCATTGTGGTTGTAGCCACTCCTCTGCTCCTGTTCCATGATCTCCACGGGCCCACTGATGAGTGTTATACCCAGTGGCCAGGCATGAAGCAGAAGAATATTTATCCTCAATTGACTGCAGCCCCTCTAGCATGACTACCCTTTCACTTGATCTGCTCATAGATTAATGGGGCAAGTGTAGTGACTGTTACATGCCCAAATCTGTTCTTTTACTCTTCCATATACTATGACTGCCTACTTAGAGACTACTTTTTCTTTGTCTACCCTGTAGCTAGCTAAGGCCATGGAACTAAGCTCTCACCAATGGAATGTAAGAGCTCCAGTATTTGGTTACTTACCTGAAAGGAAAGTGTCTACCTTGAGCATTAGCTTTCCTCCTTTCCTCTAGGGAATGTTATCCACAGTTATGAGAACTCTAGTGCAATACTACTCAAAGTGTAGTAGGCACCTGGAGAGTCCTGAGGCCCTTGTAGGAAGTCTGGGAAGTCAAAACTATTTTCATAATATTAGAGTGCTGTCTCTTTTATTGTTTTGCATTTGCATTCATGGTGGAAATGTACTGGCATGTGAAACCACTGGTATCCTAGCATGAATCAAGGCACTGAGGCCAACTGTACCAAGAATCATCACATTCTTCACAGACTTGCAGTTGCAACAAACAAAACCAAAAAAAAAAAAAATGGCAGTTTCAGTTAAGAATGTCCTTGAAGAAGCATTACAAATAATCACTTTAATCATCCCTCTTGAGTACATGTCTTTTTAATATTCTTTGTAACAAAATAGGAAGTATGCATAAATACTTCTCATGCATATGAAAATATGTCATCTCAAGGGAAAGCACTTGTGTGGATTGAGTTTCAAGTTGAACTAAACACCATTTTTACTTGAAATAATGATTGACAAACTTTGTCTATCCAGGCATTTGGCATATATTTCCTTGAAAATCATCTTGTCACTTCAAGGAATAAAAAAACAGACAGTATTTATTACCAATTACAAAGTTTGAGTTTTCAAGCGATAATTTGAATTTGGGAAAATAGATATCTGCTGCCATGAACTTAAGAGTGTCTCAATTTTTAAAAACTTTTCTGATGAGATCAGTGGTGATATCAGTGAACATGATTTTCTAATATTGTGTAATAAAATATGTCAGCATTTGGAAGTTCTTTATAACTCATGAACCAATAATTTCTAAAGGGCCAATGTATGATGTTACAAAATCATGCATGGGTAAAAGACCCACGGGATATGTTAAACAAGAAATCTTGCTTGTTTGATAAATTTAGGTAAATGTATTCAGTCATATAATTACCACAACACTAGTGGATTTGATTTTACGTAACCGAGTATGAAAAGTTTACAGATGTTTCAGATGTTGTATTGCAACTTTAGAAGCTACTACTTGAGTTTTGGTGTAGTATCAAAGAACAATATTCACAGTGATCTGAAAAGGCTATTAAAATACTCTCTTTCTCATCTATATAGTTGTTTGAAGCTAGATTCTCTTCATGTACTTGAACTGAAACAACCTCTCGCACTAGATTGAATATAGAGTATCACCACCATCATCATCATCATCATCATCATCATCATCATCCTATCTCCTTATAAAGCGAGTCATTGAAGAGACTTTCAAACATATCAAATAATGCTGCTTTTTTACTACTTTTTTGAAGATGGTGATTTTTTTTAATTAGAAAAATTATTTATTTCTGCTCCTTTCGTACATCTTATTGTGCAGAAACAGTCTCACACATATCTGAATAATGTACTGTCACACTGTTTAAAGGCAAAGCACCATAGGTAAAGCTGATCAGAGTTCTCAGCTTATGGGATCTTGCTTCCTGATTTTACATTAATTTTTGAAAGTCAGAAATGTCATCTCCACAAAATGTTAAGGGGCTGTAAGAAATAATCACTTTATTCAATATTATAGTTGTGGAAATGGGAGTATATTTTCTTTAAGAAATGAAAAACTAAGAAGAAAATGCCACTAAACATCATTGGTGTGTCAGTACAGGCCAGCAGGAGAAATACTGTGAGAAGTTTGTGTCTTTGATACCAAGAAGACATTCTAGTTCAAGCTTTAATATGATTCCTATTTCTCACGAGATGCTTCTTTTCTGCTGCTTCACTCTTTTTCCATATTTCACATCAGAGGATTGGTACAGCCTTTAAAACTTCATTAACAGGAGCAAATCCAATATCCACGGATTTCTTGTCAAAAGGCATTTTTTAAAACCATCAGGTAGCCCAGCAGTTTCATTCTCATGAATACTCTAGCCATGAAAAAACTCAATAGGACACAGACGAATCCAATGAATAGAAGGAGAAATCTATTGAGTTTTGGAATGTTTGGTGCATTCAATCCGTCCAGGATTATGAAACCTAAACCTCTCATTGTAAACAGGAAGCTGGATGCAAGTCCTTCCATAATATTGTCCATTTACTCTGTAGGCCAAGAAAGCTACTGGTCTCTGATGTCCATGTTCATCAGTCATAGAACCAACACTTGGAGGTTCAACAATAACATCATAAATTATTCCTCCGGTGATGAGGAAGTAAGACACCACCACCAGAGCATACACCTTCATGGCCCACGGCATGTGCACGCAGGGCGGCTGCTTCAGCTTCAGGTTGGGGTATTCGAGCCCTAAGAACGGGACGCGGTACAAGGTCTCCATGTTGGTGGTGGCAGGGGTTTCTCTCCCGACCAAGATGGTGATTTTTTTATAACATAAGTTAGTTATGTTAGCACGTAATGAGTTTATTATGGTTTTTAAAAAGGAGTTAATAAATGCCTTAATAATTTTTTTAGTTCTAATTTCAAATACAGTAGTTATTATTTGATATTAATGATATAAACAAATCTATCTGGAGTCTTCAATAATTTTTCAGTGTAAAGGGATTCTGAAACCAAAACATTTGAGAACCCCTGAGCCTCATGATGGACTGAACCTGAAACATTAGAACACAGCTGTCTGCTTCCAGACTGGTATAAGAAAGAAGATATATCTCTATTTTGTTTGAGGCACTTGATATTGGGGATCTTTTATAAAGCACCTTGGCTTATATCCTAAAAGATGTATAGTGATCTAATGGATGTAATTAGAATCATAGTTCCCTTTCAACTGCCAGCCAGTGTCCCCCAAATTGAGCTTGTGTACCTTGACTCTTCCTCAGTAATACCCTGTACAATTCAGCAATGATTTTCTTTCTTAACTTTTTAGACAGAATCAATCTTGGGGTAATTGTTAGTCTGGCCATATCAAGTCAATTGTCCTTCTTTTGAAGGGACCTCAGAATTCTGAAATGGTGGATTTTTTAACAAGTCAACTGCCTATAACCACATTCTGTGATCTCTTTAACATAAGGTTTTAATCTGGATTTTGTCTTTGTTCTGTTAATGTCAGTGTGTTTGGTCGAGTTGTTATGGTAATCATATTTTTTTCTGAGACAACAATGAAGGCATGTGGTTTAACAAGTACAGGGTATCATTCAGGACAATGGAAGAATACTTGAATTTGAAATTTTCTGGGAAAATTCATCATTGCTGGTCATCATGTTTATAAGAAAAGTCCCTAGAATTTGGGAATCACATTTCACTGATTTTTCTTAAAACTTCACACAGTGGATAAGATGGATTTACTAAGATGTTTTTTAATGATAGCATTGCTGTCCTATTGCATAAACTCAGGTGTAAATAAACCGCTACAAATCCTGACATCTCAAGAGGGGAGAGATCTTTTCCTACTTTCTCTTTTTTATGAATCACGTTAGATTTTTTAAATTTTTGTTCAAAATATCATGAATGAATGCTCATTTTCTCCAAGATCAAGTCTATTACCCATTCTGAGCATCTAAACTTTTAATAATTTGGCCTCATCCTATACAGCTACTGGAACTCTTAGCAGGACAAACCCTCATAGGAAGAAAGAAGGGAGATGTGTAGATTCCTTGGCCTGATATTAACACAACTCTCTTAACACCCTTAACTCTCTTGCCCCCAGTCATACTCATGTGCACATAAGAAGCCTGAGTCAACTAAACTCTGCCTACTTTCAACCTGATCTAATAGCTTAGCAGTGTTGGAGAAAATCAAGCAACTGTGATGACATTCTTCCTTTAAAATTGTAACCACTTATCTCAAATGGGCAGCCAGCAACCCACTTCTCTAACACCTCCTCTCTCCCACTGAGGTGACATTGTTTCTCTTTTAACTTCCTCAGGTGATGATGACCTTGTTTCATAATTTATTTTAAAAAGGAGAGATAAAACTGACGTGTGTCTGCTCACACATATTTTACCTTCCCTCCTTTTATGATGGGAGAATTGTCCTCAGTTCCTGTCTAAGGACAACACTCCCTACTCCTGGTCCTATTGTTTGTACTCCTATACCATCCCTGAGAAATTGGAGAAAGCATGTCTGTGCTCTCCAGGAGACAGTATTTATCACACATACTCCCATTCATTGTGCCACAGATACATTGGCTTTCTGTCTTTTGACATTTCTATCTCAAGTCTCTTATATATGTCCTTTTCTCTATTAGGGATAGTATTCTTTTAGATTTCAGCCCAGATATTATCTGTTACCTCCTCAGAGAAGCCTTCCTTGATCATAGTACCTGAAATAGGCTTCTGTATCAATTTGCTAGGACTGCCATAATGAAGAGCCACAGACTGAGTAGCTTAAAGAACAGAAGTTTAGGGCAGCCCAGGTGGCTCAGTGGTTTAGCACCACCTTTGGTCTAGGGTGTGATCCTGGAGATCTGAGATCAAGTCCCATGTCGGGCTCCCTGCATGGTGACTGCTTCTCTGTCTGCCTGTGTCTCTGCCTCTCATTCTCTCTGTGTCTCTCATGAATAAATAAATAATATCTTTAAAAAAAAAAGAACAGAAATTTATTTTCTCACAGTCCTAGAGGCTAGAAGTCTGAGATCAAGGTATTGGTAGGGTTGGTTTCCTCTGAAGCTTCCCTCTTTGGGTCTTAAATGGGTGACTTCTTCCTTGGGCTATACATGGTCTTCTCTCTGTGTGTCTGTGTCCAGATTTCCTCTTCTTATAAAGATACCAATCATATTGGGTTAGGACACACCATAGGGATCTCATTTTAACTATCTCTTTAAATATCCTATCTCCAAATCTTATCATATTCTGTCAAACTAGGGACTAAGACTTCAATATTAAGTTCTTGGGGGACAAAATTCAACTCATAACAGCTTTCCCTGGTAACTATCCCATTGTGGCATTTTTTCCATAGCATTTATCACTATCTGAATTTATGTTATTCCTCCATTTGTTTATATGTTTATCTTACCACTAGAATAGAAGCTCTCTGGAGGACCTTCATCCATCAATCTCCTCATGCCTAGAGCAGTGTCTAGCACAAAATAGAAGCTCAGTGAGTGTTCATGCAGTAACAGAACAGACAGAAAGGAGAGGGGAAGAACTATAGATGCTTTGTTTCAACGTGGTGAGGTTTTTGTACTCACTTCTGCACTATTGTTTTTAGTTCTCAAATATTCACTCTGTTAATATGAGTTATATGGCCTTCGAAAAAATGACTTATCTTCTCTGGGTCTCAGAATCCCCATCTGATAAGTGGGGTACATATAGGTTTATTGTGAAGATAAAAGTATTGTTTAATAAATATTAGTTGCCATTATAGGCAATTTTTAGTTTAAATCATCCTCACTGTAAGGAAGAATAAACCTATTTTCCTAGTAGTAGTGTAAGAGGTGAGGGATAGGGCTGATTTATACTTAAAGAATTGATAATCCTTCTCTCTAGTCTTTGTTATTAACAGCAATAGTCCTTTAACTTTTGGAGCAGAGAAGTTATATTTTATTTTCCAAAAGGTTTGAAGTTACCAGGATGTAAATGTGAGGGGAGGTGTGGATAGAGAAAAATCTCTGAGAAAGCTGGAGTGAGTGTAGGGGTGATAATTCTGATGTTGTCCCTGAGAGTGATATTGCCCCAAAGAGATCCTTGAAAGGACTGTTTTCTTCACCACTGGGAATTCCATCAAACTATGGAAAGGAGGCTAACTAAAAGAAAATAGGCCTAAGATTATTCCTATTTTAGAATAAACTAAAGCTCAGTGAGCTGACTTGAATGAAAGTCCCACAGATGAACTCTAAGCTAAGTGCTCTTTTGATGACTTTATCTTGCCTTTCCCACACATTTCAGAAATCAATTGAATGGCAAAAGTGCTGAAACCGAAAGAATATTCTAGAAATCCATGTGGAACCTCTCAGAGGTAGATTTGACCTCTAATGTAGGGTGGGGTGACCTTGTAAATAGTTAAGAAATACAATGTTTATATTACATCAAGATTTTCATAGGCCCCACCTACTTTGAGGCCAATTTTACGCTCTAGAGACACACACTATTTCCTGCCAGCTACCCAAACAGCTTTGAAGTGATGGGCATAATGACTCATGGTCATGTAACATTCCTTTTAGACACATATCAGCGTATTTGTTATTACATTACTGCCTGAACACCCACAGAACCTCAGGAGATAAAATAGGATTAATGTTTAAGAATATAGTCCTATGCATTTCTATTTTATTCAAATCAAACTTTTGAAATGATCACTGTTGGGAATTCATTTTTGCTTCAAATAAGGATAAGGTAAAGATGTGTGAACAGACTGGTCCTTGTCTTTGGAGTCAAGCCATATTCTGGAACTGTTTTATTTGGAAACCACACCTAAGTCACAGCAAAGAAATTATCTGGCATGAATCACATGACCCAGCTTGCAAGTGTGAAACTGGAAGGAGTTGGCATTACACAGCAGGACATATAGTGGGTAACCAGGAGGTATCCTATAAAATGTGAGATAATAAACATGTGTTGTTTTAAGCCTCTACATTTCAGGATCGTTTGGTATGCAGCAATATAGTCATCATGTCTCCTACAACCCAAAGTAGTAAGTATTAGTATCGATAATGTTTGAGACAGCGTTCTAAGCACTTCATATATATTCATTCATTTAACAATCACAACAACTAAAGAGGTAAGTGCTATTATTTTCTCAATTTTACACATGAGGGAACTGAGGCAGAAAGATTAAGTAATGGCCAAAGATCACTCAGCTAAGTGAGGGTTAGAGTTAGCGCTTGGTTTAGATGCTCTAAATATTAAATGAATGAATAAATAATGTCTCTATTACTCTGCAAACTAAGAACATTAATATTTTGGGGGCTACTAAAACATTTTCATTTTTTTAAGATTTTATTTATAAAATAAATATTCATGAGAGACACAGGGAGAGAGAGAGAGAGAGAGAGAGAGAGAGGCAGAGACACAGGAAGAGGGAGAAGCAGGCTCCATGCAGGGAGCACAACGTGGGACTTGATCCCAGGTCTCCAGGATCAGGCCCTTGGGCTGAAGGCAGCGCTAAACTGCTGAGCCACCTGGGCTGCCCAAAACATTTTCAGCATGTTAGCAAACTCTATGAAATTAATCAATGGATATGTAATGGACTCTCTCTGTCCATTTGGGTTCTGTGGTTGACATGAAATATGTATCCCTTAATCCACTGTACACTGTAGATATTATAAGTACTTGATACTTACTGTCTAGTTAAGGAAATCATGCAGAAGAGTCTGTCACTTGTCATGATTTGTGGTATGAGATTTACAGCCAAGATATGTGAATTTGACCATTTTATTGACCAAAATTACCAGCTTCAGCTGTAAGCAAATAATTCTTCCACCTTGAATAGCCGATGGGCATTTTATAAGATAATTATGATTTCAGTTTCTGTGGGGGCAGGAATCAGAGTATACTTAGATGGGTATTCTACATAACAAGTTGCAATCAAGGTGTTCCCCAAGGCTTAACTGAGGAAAAATTTGCTTCTAAACCCATACATAGTTATTGGCAGGGTTTTTTTCCTCAGTAGCTGTTGGCCAGGGGTTGCCCCCAGTTCCATGCCATTTGGGTCTTTCCAACATGGCAGCTTGCTTCATCAAAGCTTATAACTTGAGAAACCAATATATTAGAATTGGCTAAGAAGACACAAATCAGTCTTTACAACCTAATTATGGAAGTGATATTCCATCATTTTGGCCATATTTGTTGATTAAAGTGAGTCATTAGGTCTATCCCATACTTAAAGGGACAATATTACACCAAAGTGTAAATACCAGGAGTTAGGGAATCATCTGAGGCCATGTTAGAGCCTACTTACTAGTTAGCTAGGGGTGGAGCAGGAAATAAATGAAACCTCTCAGAAAAGTGAACAGATGAAGTGGAGGCCCTGAGGTAGGTGAGCACCTGCAGGTGGCCTCTCCATGTAGCATGGTGACTAGTTTCTGAGATAGAGTGCTCCAAGGGAATGCTCCAAGAGAAAAAGGCAGAAGCAGAAGCTGCCAGGGGAAGGTGTCACTCATCTGTTCCACTGTGTTACGTTGATCAAAGCATTTTATAAGCCCATATCAGAGTTAATAAACTCTCCTTCTGACTGGAGGAGCAGCATGCTTGCATAAGAACTGGCAGATTTGGGCCATCCTTGGAAAATAACAACCACAATCAGTGATTTTAGCAAGAGTAATTTAGATTTGAGTTAAAAACTGTATAAGAAAGTGTGTACATACCTCTTTAAGAAACTTGGGTAGGACAGGAAGATGAGACTTAAATGGGTAACTGGAAGAAGAGAGGGTGAAGACAGGACTTTAAAATGATGTTTGCATCTTTGAGGGCCTGATCCTGTAGAGAAGAGCTTGAAGATTGTGACAGAGATGGGCTGGTAGATGAACCGGGTTTCTGAGAGAGGGGAGGGGAAAGAATTCAGAATGCAAATTTGGGGAATTGGGCTTTGGCAGGAGAACTTTTTCCACTGAAACAGAAAGCCAGGGGGAGAAGGTATGATTGGATGTGACCAACTGTTGAAGGCTGATGGCTCGGCAACACACACGATGCAGAAAAGAAGTGTGGAGGCCAAGTGGGAGAGCCCTGGACACTGCAACAGGGTAGAGAAGCAAGGAAGAGGGGACTAATCCCAGATGAAGATGCAACTGAATGCCACTCAAGGAAGGATTTTTGGTTTAATTTGTATGTTGCTACCTCAACAGGTTGTTGTA